>NW_020525319.1:300000-551715 GCF_003368295.1 Carassius auratus
GCCTCGCTTTAGTTTCATATGGATTACATAATCAGAAAAAAAAAAAAAAAAATAATTTTGAATTCATTAAAAAGTAGACAGGCTTTCTGTAAACGTATTTCTCATGTCTCTGTGTCAAATTCCGCTGAGTTTGTGAAATGTAGGAAGTTGCTCATGGAGACCTAGACGGCATTATTGCCTATTTTTTTTTTTTTTTTTTTTTTTCAAAAGCATAATGTTTTGTTGTTATTGTCAGTGTAAACAAATAAAAGTTGGCCTTTTTAGATTTGATTTTAGTCTTATCTGTAAAACTGAAAGTGAAAGTGGCACACAGAGGGTTAAAGATGCTGCATTCAATTTTATTTTTAGATGGTAAATCTATGTTTCAAATTCAATATTGATTTTAGAACTGTTTAAATTATTCACTGTACTTATGTATGACACAAGCACTTAATAAGTAACTGTAATTAAATTACCTAAAAATTAGCAGTAATCACTTTTTCAGTGGATAAGTAATTTATTAACAGTAATGTGTTACTGTTAGCTTTCTGTCCCTCCATTGAAAACCTATGTACGGTATACTCTCCATGTCCAGAAAGGTAATAAAAACATAATTAAAGTAGTCCATGTGACATCAGAGGGTCAGTTAGATTTTGTTGAAGCATCAAAAATACATTTTGGTCCAAAAATAACAAAAACTACGACTTTATTAATAAATATCTTTCTTGTTCCCCCTTTTTTGTTACATATACATGGCTAAAATATGGCAAATATTTCTATAGGCTAATGAAATAATACCGGCATTTAAAAAAAAAAAAAAAAAAAAGCATTAGGCTATTTTTGGTGCCCCCTCAGCACTTGGTGCCCTACGCACAGTGCATGATGCGCGTGTTGGGAGCGGCGGCGCTGGCCATTTGGCTGTTTTAATGGTGAGTGGGGGGCCACCGCTATTAGTTGTGATACTATGACAAGCACTTGTCCTGTGTACATCTCTGGCACCTGCTGCGCTTTTGTTACTTTTCTCCCCATATCAACTATGGTAACACAGATAACTGCTTTTACACAGCATGATTTTATTAATTCCCCAAAGTGGCTTTAAGCCGCAGTGTTGAGAGAATGACTTGAAAGCGAATGTCTCGGATTACTTAACCTAACCAAGTTTCCCTTAGAGGAAGGAATGAGACACTTTGGAGGCCACCATGTAAAAACCTGCTCAGTGTTTACAAATAGCTTGCTGAGTCAAAAGATTCTGAGATTATGGTGTTTGACATCAACCTGTTTAGTGGAAAGCCCTGCCCCCTACTCAAATGGCCAAAAGACATTGGCTATTGCAGATGCAATTGTAGGATTCAATAAGACTTTCAGGCAAAGTGTCTCGTTCCTTTCTTTCAGGGAACCATGGTTATATTGAGTAAACCAAGACATTAACTCTTCTGAAGAAACCTACAGTGTAAAGAAACCTTGCTAAATGCTTTTACTATAGATGTGTTGTTATTCTGTTGTTTGTCACATCACATGGTTATCACCGAAACCTTTTAGAAAGCAACAAGCAAATCTGCTGTGTCTTTGGCCAAATTTTTGACACCTTAAACGGAGCTCTGTTTTAATAACAGACAGACAACTGCTTCGTCAAAAATAAATAAATACAAATTAAACACTGTCTAAATAATAAAAGCAGTAACCATTGAGAAAATACCTATCAGAGCACAGTCAGTATTTGGCTGCTTCAGCACACACTTAATCTGCCCACAACACTTTCCAGCATGTCTCGCATTTGTTTGGAGCGCTCTTTATTCTCTGCTGTCCCATGTTTCAGAAGTAATGCCAGTAGTTTAGACAAAGCTGCATTGAGATTACATTCAACAGTGAGCAGCATTTATAGAGACTCACCTGTGGTGATTCTAATGCCTTTGAACAGCTCCAGGTGTGCAGCATGCAGCATTTGATCCCCTTCTCTCCCTTCGCCCCAAAACCTTCCCATCCGCCCCAGGGTTTGACAGCTGGATTGGGCTGACCTATTTAAGACTGAGTCTGTTCTGGGCCGGGGTACCACATCTCATCAACAGAGAGAGAATAATGAATGAGAACAACAAAAGCACCACACAACAGTTTGTAGAATTCTCTAGAGCTCTAGAATTACATTTCAGATAAAACAGAATTTACGTCTTCCATCTAATGTATTGTAATATGAGGCTACGCACACTGTTTGATGGAGAGCACGTCAAAATAACAAGTCTGTATAAGAGATGCCAATGGGAAGATGTTTTTAATGTACTTCGCACAAGTAAATGAAGGAATATCATACTTATCTTTTAAAACTTTTTGGTACTTCAAATAATTTCAAACTAAAATGCTATTTCAGACAAGTGCAAATGAATGTATTTACGCGAATTTGAGTTGGCACCACCTTTTTGTATGAAATAGATTGTTTTAAATGCATTGTACACCTAAAAATGTAAATTTGCTGATAATGTTGCATTGAAAATGTAGGTGACTTTTGTCTTCAGTAGAAAAGTAAAGAAGATTTTTAGCGGAAGCCGTGGTCACTGATGCATAGTTTGTCAGTGATCTAGAGATTTACTACTGATGGAGACTTACTACCACTCACAGAACCAGCTTTACTGATAAGATGTGCAGTATTTATATACTGTAGCACTTTATACAACACAGATTGTGCCAAAGCAGTTTTACAGTGTTAGAAAGGAAAACAATTTCTCAGTAATACAAATTCAGCTTTACCATCACAGGAATAAAAGCCATTTTAATGTACTTTTTATACATTTGAATACATTTAAATAGAAAACTGTCTATCTATTATTGATAGTCTATTTATTTGCTTTTTAAATGTAATCGTATTTCACAATATTGCGGTTCCCTGTCAAGGGAACTTCGAACTGCGTCCTCTGAAGGGACACTATGGGGAACACCTCGTCGTGACCCGTGTCTGAAGCATACTTTGAAAAACGCCAATGTGTTGGCCGGCGACAGCCTCTGACGTCGCTACCGGCGTGACTATAAATACGCGCCCGTAGGCTTCCTCTGACTCATCCAGCTCCATTGGGGCTGGACGCCATGGTACAGGCGTGGCCGAGGCTTCATCTGTACGTTCCGTCCTCCAATTGCTCTGCTCCCGGGCCATTCCATCTACGAGCTGCTCTATCAGAGTGCCACGAGAGCCCCTCCTTTGTGACAGGCAAGACTTGGTAATAAACAGTGCTAAGTTCTTAGCCAAATCCCTTTAAAGGAATCTTTCGTGATTCCAAGGCTTCAGCTCTACCCCGGGCCGAGGCCCTTCAGGTAAGTTGGGTATGTAGCTTAGGCCTTTGGCCATAAGGGATAATGTCATGGACAGCCGTCAAACCGTCCCAGGGGCGACTCCCGGTGAAATGGTAGAGTTGGTACTTAGTGTTTGCCATGATTCTGGCCCGCACTCCCCTCAGCATGGCGGCATGGGTATACTGTTCCCCATAGTGTCCCTTCAGAGGACGCAGTTCGAAGTTCCCCTGACAGGGAACGTCTCAGGTTACGAATGTAACCATGGTTCCCTGAGAGGGAATGAGACACTGCGTCCTCTAGCTCCCTGCCATGCTTCGGACGCAAGCTTCATGAAGAAGATAAGTGACGGGTCCTACGGGCGCGTATTTATAGTCGCGCCGGTAGCGACGTCAGAGGCTGCCACCGGCCAACACATTGGCGTTTTTCAAAGTATGCTTCAGACACGGGTCACGACGAGGTGTTCCCCATAGTGTCCCTTCAGAGGACACAGTGTCTTGTTCCCTCTCAGGGAACCATGGTTACATTCGTAACCTGAGACGTTTTTATTGCATTTCTAATAACCAGGCTGTTGTGATATTTAGCTTAATATTTATAATCTAAGGTCAAGTCACCTTTATTTATATAGCACTTTATATAGCACGGATTGTGCCAAAGCAGCTTTACATTGTTAGACAGGAAAACAATTTCTCAGTAATGCAAACAAAATTCAATTCTGATGTAAAGCAGCTCTAAGGCTACGTCCACATGAAGCCATAGTTTTCTCTGTCTGATCCTTTTTTGTCCCTAGCCTAAAGAAATATCTGCGTCCACACGAAACCATAAAACCATCACAAAACTTTGTATACATGCCAGACCAGCATGTGGCACTGTAATTCTACCACAGAGATGCAGTAAAAACAGAGAAGAAGACTTGAACTATGCATAAACCTTGCATGCAGTATACAAATGAACATGGAACTGTTCAGTATTTGTTCATGTTTCTGTTGCTGTTACATGATGTAGCGTTGTCTGATTAGGGGCGAGACATGGTCTGATGACTTCGTTTTAGAAAATGTACAGATTCACTCTCCACATAAAAACACAAGGGTGTCGTTTTCAGATTTATCCACTCTGGGACCTGGTTTGACTCTCCCAAAATGCCAGATCTCTCTGGTACAAAATGTATGCATATACAGTTAAACATGTCTCCGTGAGGACGAGGCCTAAAAGGAGGACAATAGTAAACAGTAAATTTTCCAGTTGAAGTCAGTTAATCAATCCAGTTATGTCAAAGTCCCGCTCATTTCAGTTCTTTTCCAATAGTGTCTGTGCCAAAAAATGAAGTGCCCTCAACTGAGTAAGCCAAAAGGCAAAAGTAGCAAGGAACTCAAACTCCATTAATGGTATTTAAATACATGTACTATTTTTACATTGATTTTTTTTTATATATAATTTTCCTGTTTAGTAATCTCAACAGCAGCTTTTGATACCAACCACTCAGATAAATAATATAAAAATCTAGAGACATCTATACATTTTGCCACTGTAACTGTGCTGCAAGACTCCTAAAAAAGAAGCAATGGCAGGAGTATTTGAAACTCATTTGTAAACTTTATTTTTTACAGTTACGTACTGTGACGGGAATATTGTTAGGAGGTGACACACACTCTGTCTTGTTTAAGCTCTGTTGTCTCTCTCTTTCTCAGATGTACCTCGGGGGAATTGAAGCTAATGTGGATATGCAACCTAGTGTAACACTGTAGGGATTTTGCCCTTTGTACAGCATCAAAACCAATACAGTTTGAATGAGTTAAATAAGCTCAAATGCATGATCTTTTTAAAGTTAATGTATGAAATCCTGGTGTTGGTCACAAATGCTCATTGTCTCTCTGTTCTTATTTTTTTTGGTATAACTTCTTCTCTTATGGAATTCCCTGTTTCTGAGGGCCGTCTTCTCTCAGGCAATATTAGTAGCATATCTGTTCAGACAGCTGAACAAACCAATATATAACCACCAGATCATATCATGGAGGGGAGGCTAATATTTCAATTTGATCAGCTATGATCTGTCAGCAAAGCTCCTGTGCCTGAGGATGCATGTGTTGATATATATATATATATATATATATATATATATATATATATATATATATATATATATATATATATATATATATAAGAATAAGAAGAATACTTCTAGATTGATTTCCACATTTAATTTAATGTTACAAATGTGTATCTTTACAATAAAACTACAAAAGCGACCCAACATTGTTCATTTTCAATGGGAGTTGACATTTATCTTGACACAAGCGTCAAAGACAGCTGGCGGCCTTACTGCAAATGAGCAGCATCTACCAACAATGTGCCAGCTGATACATAAAGAATAACCACTAGCTGACAACATGAGGTGATTTATTTTGTTACAGAGTGAAACAGTGTCCATCCATTTTTTTCAGCAGCCTTTGTTCTGGAACCTTTTTTTTTTTTTTTTTTCCAATAGGGATTTCAAAGAAAAGTCTTTGTTTTAAGATATGAACCACTTTGATTTGAAGCAAACAATATTGAAAATGTAACATAAAGATAAATGTACAATCAAACTTTGGGTAATGCATAGGACTTTAGGATAAACATGCCGTTAGCATGTCTCTAGCATGATAAGCATGTTGCTAGCATGTTCCTAGCATGATTAGCATGTTGCTAGTATGTTATAAACATGTTTATAGCATGTTGAGCATGCGACTAGCATGTTGCTGGCATGTTTCTAGCATGTTTCTAGCATGATTAGCAAGTGACTAGCATATTTGTTTATTAAAAAATTAAGCAACAGTGTTATAGGAACATTATTAATGAAGCCCTATTGATACAAAATGGTACCAGTTGTGTTTGTAGGAAGTTACATGAAGCTTGTTCCCAAAATAAGAGGTCTGCTATACAGAGTGTTCAAAAAACAAGTGTTCCAAAGATCCGCTTAATCCCGCGGCAGAATAGGAACATTCAACAGTACAGTGACTCACCAACCTCCAGAGATTTAATCGGCGTCAGTGTGAAAGGAGCTTGACTATGGGTGTTAGAAGCTGGTGATGGAAAGATAGAGGAGGTTGTGTTAGAGGCTGGGGATAGAATTTGTTTAAAGTAGTAAATTGCTTTTCAACTAAATAAATTTGCTCCATCTTTGAGTGCCAACTGATTAACATGCTAAACACCTCCATTAGTTGTCATGGCAACTATCCTTGCTCCTTAATTATTATCATTTTTTTTTGTCCTCAACAAAGTGCTGATATATAATTGGCCTTGCGTTTTTATAGTTTTGTGTTTGTGATTAATTTGATAAAATAATTAGAATATTTTATTTTGGATTTGTTTCTTCATGTTTACAAGTGATGGATGCTTTTGTAGCCACTATATGTATCAGGAACAGGGCACATTTGGTTACATTTTAATTCATGATTTGACTGGAATGGAGAATGAGCTGCAAACTGATGGACTGAGCAGATTTGTATGAATGATCAAATAATTCCCCCTAATACATATGGTTTAAATTAAAATTAAAATTAAAATTCCAGGTGGACAGCCACTATATTCTGTTAAAGAATACTTGAAATTCTAAACTGTCAATGTATCCTCTTCAAGTCTCCTGTTTTGTCCAGATCTGCACAATATTGAAATAAAAAAAACAATACTAAACTGACTTTCATCTGTAAAACAAATGCGGTATTATAATTTAAACGAACACATACAGTACAGTTAGTATTATGTAATTGAGTGTACATCTTGTTTCCTGAAGGATGTGCAAGTGAACATTAGAATCATTAACCATCAGACACAATGAGCTGATAAAATTCTTTCTTGAATAAATTTGCTTTGTGTTTTGTCTTTGGGTTTTAAAAACACCTGTGTGCCTTGGTATGTTGCTTCAAATAAATAAGAGATAAAACGAGGCATTGATATGGAAGTTATACTGTATGTTCTCTCTACTCTTCTCTACATTCCATAAATCTAATTTCACAAGATGCATTATAATGATCACTTAGCAGTCTAGTAACATTTTGTGTGTGTGTGTGTGTGTGTGTTACTTTCAGCACAAATCATGAGTAAATATTAAACTAAGATATGACTTGAGGAGAAAAGCAGACCACTATAAAAGCTTTTCAAACAAACTGTGATTTGATTAAGTGTGTGGAAACAGCTAATCAAAAATAAACTGATTGCTAATGATTGCAAATTAATTCTGGAGTGAGCCATGTGAGTCTAATATGCAAAATTGTCTGTAAAATTGCTATCTATAATATATGACAAGAAAAACTTTGAAAGAAAGAGAGAGAGAGAGAGAGAGAGAGAGAGAGAGAGTGAGAGAGAAAGAGAAAGAGATATAATACAGAAAATAAGAGAGCAGCACATCAAACAATTTTACTAAATTACTAAATGTGTACACTACTGTACAAAAGTTTCATTTTAATGAAATTAATACTTTTAAATAAACTGATCAAAAGTGACAACTGTTACAGTTAGAACTAACAATTATTGCTACATGTGTGATTGCATCATATAATAACTTAATAATATTGATAGTTCATCGTCTAGCTGACTACGTCTTGTATTATTATTATTATTATTATTTTTTCTAAAATCCTGTTAAATGTGCACAAACTACTAGCTACTACTAAATATTGTAGAAACATAATTTTCTGTAAAGTTGCTTTGTAACGATTTGTATTGTAAATAGCGCTATACAAATAAACTTGAATTGAACAGTTATGGACTTCTGTTCCTTTTGAGTTCTCCTTATATGGTCATGTTCCATTCCTTGTTTTGTTAATTAATTGAACTGTTTATACTGTATGTCCACTTCGTGGAGTGGGTGCTGGTGAATAATGGATCCCCGTTAACCATCGGCCCCGCTGAGGAGGATATCTCCAGCCCCACGCCCGAACCAGAGACCAGCCAGGCGTCCCCCCACTGCACGGAGTTACTGCCTGAGCCCACTGCAGAAGGGGTGCCTGAGCCTTCATCATGGACTGACCGATCATGTTAGCTGGCAACATCGTCCATTCCCGAGGGAGTTTCGATGGAAATCGGGGGCTTGGAGGGAAGCCTTGCCCAACCTCCCATCATTGAGGGTGAGCTGCATCTGGTTTCTGGATGATATTTTGAGGAATTTACAGATGTTTTCCAGACGGATTTAATTGATTGTTTTGGTGAGAGACATTACCCAATTCCCCTGTGTCCCCTCTCTGCTCTGAATCTCCTGCGTCTCCACTGGTTCCACCCAGCACAAGTCCATCTGTGTTCCCTCTAAGCCTCCCTCTCCCACTTCCTCTCAAACCAGCCAGTTCCGCAACCCCATCTCCGCTGGTGCCAGTCAGTCCCGCAGCACCTCCAGCTTCTGAGCCCTGGACTCCACCTTGGTCCTTCGAACCATCAGCTCCACTTTGGCACCTAGCTCCCTCGTCTCCACTGAGGCCCATCATCCCAGCAGCTCCACCGGGCTCCCTTGTCCCTCCAGCTCTGCATTGGTCAGTC
The DNA here is from genome assembly GCF_003368295.1 of Carassius auratus. NCBI lineage: Eukaryota > Metazoa > Chordata > Actinopteri > Cypriniformes > Cyprinidae > Carassius > Carassius auratus. Next base: position 308,758 of record NW_020525319.1, read on the forward strand.
GTCGACAATCCGTCGCCTCAAGACTCCACTCCTATGGCTTCGCCTCATCACTCCATCCCCCCGGCTCTGTCAGGCTCCTCCTTCCCTTCGGCTCCACCTCCATCCTCATTCACTCCGGCTCCGCAGTGGTCTTCCGGAGCCCCGCCCCCACCTCGGTCGCCTGTGCCTTCAGCGCCACCTTGGACCTCTGGACCCTCTGTGTTACCCTGTCTCTCCGTCTGCTCGACTCCATCCTGGGCTCCTCATCCATCGATGCAGTCTCCATCAGTCGGCCCCTTGGTATGGTTGGCTCTCATTCCACCATGGCTCCTCCCGCCGTCGACTCCACCATGGGTCATCATCCTGGCTGGTCTCTAGAGCACCATCTGGCTCCTCCTGCTCCAGGCTCCTCCCTGGCTCCTCCCTCCATCCACTCAGCCCCGGTACTATAGTCTATGCTCCCTCTCCATTGCCTGACCCTTGCCTGCCCCACGCCCGCCTCCTGAAGCCCCACCCTCCCTCTGCTGGTCTATCTCTGTGGGTGTGAAGACACACTGTTCTGGGAGGGGGTAAACTGTTACAGTTATGGACTTCTGTTCCTTTTGAGTTCTCCTTATTTGGTCATGTTCCGTTCCTCATTTTGTTAATTGATTGCTCCCCACCTGTTTCAATTCCTCTGATTACTTTCCATGAATTTTTAAACCCTGTCTGTTCAGTTCTATATTGTCCGCTATTGATGTGATGATACCACGATTCGGATTTGTGTTTGGATGTGCCATTTCTACTCCTGTGAATCATTAAAAGAACTGTCTATATATCTTCTTCATCGTGCGCTTTACTTTGCACACCAAATTGTGTTAAAACAACAAATAAGTTTACATAAAAACTCTTTTTTTTCATATAAATCAGCTTATTAGAATGATTTATGAAGGATCATGTGACACTGAAAGCTGGAGTACTGATGCTGAAATTTCAGCGTTCACGCCAGGAACAAATACTATTTTAAGATCTATTCAAATAGAAAACAGCTGTTTTAAATTGTAATTATATTTCACAATATTACTGTTTTTGCTGTGTTTATGACTAAATATTGTAGCATTGGAAAGCATTTTATTTCAGAAACATAAAGAAAAATCTTATATCAACCCGTGTCTTTTTATAATTACTTATAGTTATGCCAGTCAAATAAGACTTTAATTGTTAATTGCTCTTTGATTAATGGCAATACACACTGTTTCTATTGTCTCTTCCCAGGCCAAATGGCAGTCGTACATGTGAAAAAAATTCTGTAATGTAAGGGTCTTTATATGATTGTCTCACAAGGCACATATGATCTAAGGTCGTATTCTCTTCCAGCTACAACAACATTTCTCTTGGGGAGCATTTCCATCCAAATGATTTTTACACTCCAAGACCATAACTTATGCCTCTAGTTTTTAACTTTTAATCTTATATATATATATATATATATATATATATATATATATATATATATATATATATATATATATATATATATATATATATATATATATATATACCTAAATACCTAAACGACCTGATCCCATGTCACAGATCCCATGTCCCATGCTACATTTTTTTATCTTTCAATGCCCCAAAACCACTTCTGACAAACTGTCTTCTTCTCATAAAATATACATCTCATGTCTTCTGCACATCCTGCTGCCATTCTGGTAATTCAGAGCTTATTTGATTTGGCCAGAGTGCTGCCCTGCAGGTCAGTGGAGCGTGGCGCATCCAATCACACACTGTACAGTGTGAGTGAGTGTGTGTAAGTACGTGGGTGTGTATGTGGTGGGGGAAGGCTCGAGTTGACGTATTAGGTTAACTAGATGGAGAAAATAAAAACATAAGACCTTCACGGATGGTCAGGGATGTGAGGGATGGTCTCTGTGACAGATGGCCTGGCTTTATCTATTGGAATATCGAGCACAGGTCTCAGCCTTACTTCAGAGCATTCTGAATGCATAAAAAAAAAAAAAAAAAAAAAAAAAAACAACTGACCGTCAGGCCTGAATCCAAGGCTATGTCTCAATGGTCTGTAATAACGTACTCCATAAAATACAAGCTATATATATATATATATATATATATATATATATATATATATATATATATATATATATATATATATATATATATATATATATATATATATATATATATATAGCTTGTATTTTATGGAGTACGTTATATATATATCCTTTTTTTTACTAGCTTGCAGTAAATGTCTTTACCTATAATATTTATAAATGTAATTTTTAATTCAGCAAAGCTAAATTCTAAGCAGTCATTACTCAATTTCTTCTCATTCTCAGTGTTGTGCTAACAAAACAGGTGTGATGCTTAATATTTGTTGTGAAATGTCATCTTTTTTCTCCAGGATAATATGATTAACAGAAAATTCAATAATTATAGTAATAATATTTTTAATAATTTATGAAATCATTTAATAATACATACATGTTCAGTGACTTTAGATCAGTTTAATGCATCCTTGCTGAACATGCATGTATTATTAAACGATTTCATACATTATTAAAAGTATTATTACAATTATTTTAATAATTTAAATGAATAACTTTATGTATTTAATGTGATAAACAGTGCCGCAGTGTAGAATATTACATATTTAATTATTATTTTACTTTATATCCTTTCTTTGTTTTACATTTGTAAACCTAAAATGTATTGGTTTAAACCATTTAAAGATTCTGAACCCTACTTGAACAATTGTTATATTAGTTAATTAAAATGCAATCCAATCAAAGCATTTTTGTTACTTGAAATGTAATAAACATTGACTGAAATACAATATATACAAATAAATAAATAAAACTTAGACGTAATTGCCAAGGAAATATTTCTCATTTTCATTTAGCTTAACTTGATGTACTAAAAAACTTAAAAATAAAAATAAAAATGTATAAAAACTACAGACATATAATAATAATGACAAAAACCCACCACAAAATTACTCATGTTTAACTTGATAATTGAAAACAGAAAAAAATAAAAACGAATGAAAAAATATCAGGAAAAAAAATATTATAGTGTCTTAGTAACACTAAAATAACACTGACATGACATTTGATGATGAGTGCCCACTGGGCGGAGGCAAAGCACCTGGCCGCATGGTGTGCTGACAACAACCTGCTCCTCAGCACCAGTAAGACAAAGGAGCTCATTGTGGACTTCAAGAAGAAGAAAGGAAGCATGCATGACCCCATCCACATTAACGGGATGGTTGTTGAACATGTCTCCAGGTTCAAGTTTCTGGGAACCACTATCCTGGAGGATCTGTCCTGGACCACAAACACCTCCAGACTGGTCAAGAAGGCTCACCAGTGCCTCTTCTTCCTTAGAATACTGAATAAGAACCAGTGGTCTTCAGGATGAGGACCAGCAGACTTGATAAAAGATTTTTCCCTACAGCTGTCTCCTTACTGAATTCTGCCTTCTGACTCCCAGCACATACTCACACACATCACCACACACACCTAATCACCACATCTGGTTTAACCTGTTAGCCAGCACCCCCCATTATGGGACTCACAGATGGAAGTGCTCTACCAAACTTATAATTGTAATAGTTTCCTACTTCAGTGTGTTACAAACATTATTGTGGTGTGTTTAGAAAGAAGACCCTTTGGGCTTCACTTTTTATAAACCAGATTTGATAATGCTAAAAAAAAAAAAAAAAAAAAAAAAAGTTACACTTGTTATTACTTGCCCTATTGTCTGTTCATCCAGGATAAAAATGATCCATTTGTACACTTGAATATTTTTCTATGCACTTTTTTAATGTCCATGGCACTGGTGTAAATGATGTTCATAGTTTTTGCTTGTACATTTATTACATAATCCATCTTTATAGTATGTCCATAGTACACCTATCTGTATATCATGCTGATATTATTATAAAAATATGTAAATTGTGTCCATAGTACTGCCTTATCTGTGTTACAGCTGCTGGTGTGTTAATGAAGGCACATGAGGAAGAAAATATATAAAATTCTTCTTTTAATGATCGCGTAAGAATAAGGGCACATCCAACATAACAATACAATACGATACGATACAATAATCATGGACAAGGAGGAACTAAACAGACAGGTTATTTAAGCACAAGGGAAGTAATCAGTGGAATGGAGACAGGTGGGGATTAATCAAATCAACCAAACAGGAAAAGGAACATGACCAAATAAGGAACTTAAAAAGAACAGAAAGTCCATGAACATAACAGTTCGGCCCCTCCCGGAACGGTGCATCCTCACACTGAAAGAGGAATTCCAGTGGAGGGAGGGTGGGGGTTCTGGAGGCGTGAGTGGGGCAGGCAATGGGAACAAGAAGCTTGGAACCCGGGTGGAGTGGATGCCAAAGAGGAGCCTGGAGTACGAAGAGCCACATGGTGCTCCAGAGACCAGCCAGGATGACGATCCACAGTGGAGTCGACGGCCGGAGGAGGTGGAGGAGAAGGTGACGACACCAGGGGGCTGACAGACGGAGACTGCGCCGGTGGGTGAGGAGCCCAAGATGGAGCAGAGCAGCCACAGAGCCAGGGTGACGCAGAGGGTACGGAGGTCCAAAGTAGCGCTGAAGGCAATGGCGACCGAGGCGGAGGCGGGGCTCCGGAAGCCTGCTGCGGAGTCAGAGCGACTGAGGACAGAGGTGGAGCCGGAGGGAAGAGGAGCCTGACAGAGCCGGATGGATGAAATTATGAGGTGAAGCCATAGGAGTGGAGTCCCGAGGCGGTGGATGGTCGACGATTGACCAAGGTGGAGCCAGAGGGACGAGGGAGCCCAGTGGAGCTGGTGGGATGATGGGCCATGGTGAAGACGAGGGAGCAGGGTGCCAAGGCGGAGCCGCTGGGACCAAGGACCTAGGTGGAGTCCAGGGCTCGGAGGATGGAGGCAGAGACAGGGAATCCTCACGCGAAGGCGAAGCTGGAGACTGGAAGTCCCGCAGCGAACCATCGTGACCAGATGGCACTGACTGAGGATGAGCTGCGGGACTGACTGGATCCAGTGGAGATGAGGTTGAGGAACTGGCTGATCTAGGAGGCAGTTAGAGAGGGAGGCCAGGAGGAAACACAGGAGGATCAGGGCTGGACAGAACCAGCAGGAGAAACATGAGATATGGAGCTAGACTGAACCAGGGCAAGTGGAGCAGAAGAACAAACTGGCCTAGGAGGCGGCGGGAGAGGGAGGCTGGGAGGGAACACAGGAGGATCAGGGCTGGACAGAACCAGTGGAGAAACAGGAGATTCAGGGCTAGGCGAAACCAAAGGAGAAACAGGAGATTCAGGGCTGGGTGGAAACAGCGGAGAAATAGGAGATTCAGGGCTTGGCGGAACCAGCGGAGAAACAGGAGATTCAGAGTTGGGTGTAAACAGCTGAGAAATAGAAGATTCAGGATTTGGCTCCACAGACCAGTATATAAAGTCCATTAATTCCTCCATATAATTTACAGAAACCAAGTGCAGCTCACCCTCAGTCGCAGGAGTGTGGGCAGGGCTTTCCTCCATGCCCTCGATCTCCACCAGTATTCTCATGATGCACAGTTTTGCTGGCTCACACACCTGGTCAGTCACGCTCTCGAGCCCTAGCTCCCTGACAATGATAGGCTCTGTGGTTGTGGTGGGCTCTGGCTTTATCTCCATGGAGCGGGATGACGGCTGGCTGGTCTCTGGTTCAGGAGTAGGGCTAGAGATATCCCCTTCAGAGGTGCAGATGGTGAAGTCCACGAAAGTGGCTAAATCCTCTCTGGGACCATTCGCTGGCAGGCGTACCTTAAACTGCTCGCTCAGTCCGGTGTAATAAAAATTACAGAGTGAGTGGTCAGGGAAGTGGGTAAGGCCAAATCGAGAAAGCCCCTGGTGTGGTCCTCCAGCAAACTGTCCAGTTGCTCCAGGCACAGTAGTTGGACTGATGGTAAGGCCATTCCGGGAGAGGGAGGAAAACAAAACAAAAAGGAAAGAAAAATGCAGCTAAATTTACTTTGAGGTCCGTGATTCTGTTACAGCTGCTGGTGTCTTAATGAAGGCGCACGAGGAAGAAGATATCTAAAAGGGTTCTTTTAATGATAAGGGCACATCCAACATTACAATACAATACGATACGATACGATACGATATGATAAAATAATCACGGACAAGGAGGAACTAAACAGACAGGGTATTTAAGCACAAGGGAAGTAATCAGGGGAATGGAGAAAGGTGGGGATTAATCAAATCAACCAAACATGAAAAGGAACATGACCAAATAAGGAAACTTAAAAGAAATGTCTCGGTTACGTATGGTAACCCTCGTTCCCTGAAGGAGGGAACGGAGACACCACGTCGGTGACCGACGAATATGGGATATCGCTTCGATAGACCAATCTACTTCGAGTGTAAACCAAATGAGCCAATGCACATTTGCATGCAATTATTGCATCCAGCTGCCGCTGATCACTGTGTGAGTATAAGAAGGCAGCAGGTTCACTTTTGCATTTCAGTTTTTCGCTGAGGAGCCGAGCCAGGGACCCGGCAGCTCAGCGGCGGAACAGCAACCATGGTCTCCGTTCCCTTCTTCAGGGAACGAGGGTTACCATACGTAACCGAGACGTTCCCTTTCAGTCGGTCACTCTCGATGCCACATCGGTGACCGACGAATATGGGATCCCTAACAAAGCGCCATGGGTGCTGCCCCTTCCAGTGCTCTGTGCAAGCCGCCTGCACCCGTATTGGGTGTAGGCCAGGGCTCAGAACAAGTAGCTCCACTCACCATTGTCAAAGCACTACCTCACTGGTAAGATTGGATAACACTGGGAAAACGTACCTGGTCCACTTAGAACCGGGACGCTGCAGAAGGCCCATCCTTCCGGAGGGAGGTCTTGGAGGCAAATACACATATAGCATTCGTTTAGGAGTATACGGATAAATTTGAGGTGATTAAAAACCCTCTTGGGAAGCCAGAAGTCTGCCGGGGAAATATGGGCTCTAAGGCTATACCATGGACTATACACATATGAGGACCGCTTAGGTCTCAATATGGAACCCACCCTTCCATGGTTCTCACGGATACATCATGAAGTTCTGGCACCGGACGTTCCGCCACGTCCAGCTGCTTCCGGTGATGGAGGATCTCAACAGGGTCTACAGTACGGACACTCTGGAGTAGTTTGACCAAGCCGACACTAACCGGGGCCTCTCAGGGCCACTACCCATTTGAGGTGAGAACACAGGAGGATACCGGCTCTACATGAAGGGTATAGAACCTAGCGAACATGTTAGGGGTCGCCAAGCCAGCAGCTCTACAAATATCTGTCAGCGAGGTGCCACGAGCTAGCACCCAGGAGGATGCAACACTTAAGTGAGCCTGCAACCTGAACAAGCAGGGCACATACTGAGCCTGATAAGCCAGGGTTATGGCATCCACAATCCAGTGGGCCATCCTCTGCTTAGAGACGGCACTCCCCTTCTCATCCCAATCGTCATCTGAAAGCTCTCCCTCCGATGCTGAGATCGACATCTGGTCGGGGGGAGTCCCACTGGATACCACTGGTATGCTCCTTGAAGAGGGCCCAGCGCGTTCCGTGGGATCCTCCACATAGATCGGAGGTGCAAGAGGAGTGGTGGTCCCCAGAGGGTTGGTTCCCTGTGGGGTTTGCCACCACTGTGACCCTCAAACCACCCGCGCTACTGCCGGAAGTGGTTCTCGTCTGTCGGCCGCCAGAACGAGCCCCAGATCGCGTCCGCAGCAACGGGACTCCGCCTCCCTGAAGGTAGAGGAGCCTGGTTCGCAGCTACGAATCATATTCCCGCAGTGAGAACAAGACTCATCCATGAAAGCCACCTCAGTGTGCACGACGCCCAGACACGTGAGGCAGCGATCGTGACCATCAGCCGTTGCCAGTTAACGACAGCACCCAGAAATGCATGGGTGAAACGGCATCCTTATAAGGACGATCCGTCGTCTTTACAAAGACGCACCCGTAAAGCTCTTTAAGAGAAATTTGCTCTTTAGGAAATGCTCTTTTAGTGCTGAGGCGCACAGGGGAATTGGCCGCTTGCAACACGACAGGGGTAGTGCAGCCTGAAGTGTGCAATCCACTCGACACAGGAACGAACATCGCTGAAGCGCTATCTCGCCAACACACGAAGCTTCCGAGAGTGTGCTGAACTCGTAGTTCACAGCAGACACAGTTAAGCAGAGTGATACTAACGCGCGGCTCCAAAGCGAAAAGCTGGAATGCATTGCACCTGCTGTCTTCTTATACTCACGCAGTGATCAGCGGCAGCTGGATGCAATAATTGCATGCCAATGTGCACTGGCTTGTTTAGTTTAGACTCAAAGTAGATGGTCTATCGAACCGATATCCCATATTCATTGGTCACCAACATGGCATCGAGAGTGACCGACTGAAAGGGAACAGAAAGTCCATGAACATAACAATCTGTGTATTTTCTTGTACATTTGTAAAATATTGTAGACACTGTATATCTTGTACTTACTATTTATTGTATTTCTGGTTAGATGCTAACTGCATTTCGTTGCCTTGTACCTTACATGTACAATGACAATAAAGTTATTTAAGTAATAAATTAATCTAATCTAATCTAATCTAATAGAATGAAAATAATAACAATAAAAAATTTAATTATATATATATATATATATATATATATATATATATATTAGGGGTGTAACGATACGCGTATTCGTATTGAACCGTTCGGTACGACGCTTTCGGTTCGGTACGCGGTACGCATTATGTATACCGAACGGTTCGTTGGAGTATTTAATTATATTTGAAAAAAAAAAAAAAAAAAGAGAGAGAGAAATATAATGATATGCGTTCAACAAGGTAGCCCAATAACCCAAACAACGTAACAGGCAACGCCCCTGACACTCCCGAAGAAGAAAAAAACACCATCTTATATGTTTATGTTAGGCTACTCAGCAGGCGCTCGCTCACTCAGTACGCGCTGAAGGCTCGTTGCAAAATAGCCAATGCGTTTAACAGACTAGAAATGAGAAGATCCTCCAATAACCAACAGGTCTGGTGTTTGGGTGCACTTTGGATTCCCTTTAAGCTATAATGGTGATGGCAAGAGAGTGGTGGATAAAAAAACAACGGTATGTCGCATCTGCAACATGACAGGGTACACTTATATTTCTGGTCTGTTAAATGCATTCGACATTTTGCAACGAGCCTTCAGCGCGTGCTGAGTGAGCGAGCGCCTTAGGGGCCGTTCATATATCGTGCCTAAAAACGCATGGAAAACGCTAAGCGCGTCTTTCTCCTCCTTTCCAAAGCGCTCGGGCAGAAGCGCTCATGAAGCGTCTGTCTTTGCTAAGCAACAATGACGTGCTCTCTCCATGAGACGCGGAAATTTCAGCGAAGGATAAATGGATTTGCAGCTCTAAAAATCGCTTGCAGTAGCTCTGCTACTAAATTTATTTCAAAATTGCAATCGATATACAACTATGATCAGCTGATCCTTCATCTTGGCTGAGCTCTCAACGTTGTTACGGGAAAGGATGAAGCTGATTGGTTAGTTCTTGTCACATGACCCGCGGTGCGCTTGCGGCATTCTGAAAAGTTGAGATGTTTTTACATTTTGCTGTATCTAAAACGTATCGAACCGAACCGAACCGAACCGTGACATCAGTGTATCGTATCGAACCGAACCGTGAATTTTGTGAACCGTTACACCCCTAATATATATATATATATATATATATATATATAAATGTAAGACATCTTTTAACATAAATGACACACCAGTTGCTATATTACCACATACACTTTAGGTGGTTTAGTCATAATTAATTACAATTTTAGAATCTATCGGAAAAAAATACAAATTTACAACAGCATCCTCCCTGTTTGCATTTCCTATAGAAACAGCTGCACCATGACTCACCTTGTCCAACTACTTCATCTGTAGTCACAAACTTCACACTAAATGGTGCAAACTCCATCGCAAGCTGTCACTTGAATAACAAAATCCTGCACAAGTCCTTCAAGTTCAACCGGGATCCAACAATGTCCATTTGCAGGCCAAGATTATGTCACAGTGTCTGGGTTGTTGTTCCCCGGGGTTCCACTAGATGTCCTCCTTCTCACGGTGCCTGTCCCAGATCACTTCCTGTTCCCTTATATGGTCACCTTCCTCCTTGTTACCTGATTGATTGTTCACCCCACCTGTCTCCTGTTTCCCAATTATCCTTCTGTGTATAAATACCCAGTCTGTCTTAGTCTATGTCACGGAGTCCTTGTCTGATGTCATTGTGTTTCAGGTCCATCAGTCTTGCTTTGTCTTACCCTATGTGTCTCATTCTCTCGTTCCACCAGACTTCCTCTACCTTTCCGTTCTTCCGAGTTCCCCGTTTCATCCGGTTCCCTTTTTGTTTGATTTGTCTCTCATGACTGTTTATTTTGTATTTACCCCTCTGTTTATATAAAACCCTTACCTGCATTTGGATCTACCCTCTCTTTGTGTTTTTCCCCAATACCTATCGTGACAGAAGGACTCCGTCATGCCTAGATCCAGCGGTGTGGGATTTCGAATCGGTTCCCCAGCCACCATGGAGGAACGGAGGGGGAGATACCAGAACTTAATCACCCTTCATCAAGAGGGAAGTGAGGTGGGTGGCCTGGCGCAATTGTTTTGGACTATGGCAGTCGGGCTAGGTTACAATGATGCAGCACTAAAGGATTTATTTAATAATTGCCTGGATGATCCTTTACCTTCATGGGAGATGAAGGGGTTAGAGATACTGGACTTTTGGGGGTTTACCAATTACCTGCACCATCGTGCCCAGTGGGATGCAACAACCACACCAGAGTGTCCAGACAAGGCTGCCAGCTCAGCCCCACAGCACAAGATGGGCGCCAGCCCAACCCCACAGCACAGGATGGCCGCCAACCCAGCCCCACAACCCAAGATGGCCACCAGCCCAGCCCCACAGCCCAAGATGGCCGCCAACCTAGCGTCACAGCCCAAGATGGCCGCCAGCCCAGCACCACAGCACAAGATGGCCGACTCAACGCCACCGACTCCCCATCGTAGAGGGCGGAGGAGGAGACAGGCAGCTGCTGTTCCCGAGGCGGAGCCCGAGGCAGTTCCCGAGGCGGTGCCCGAGGCTGTTCCCGAGGCGGTGCCCGATGCAGTTCCCGAGGCGGAGCCCGATGCAGTTCCCGAGGCGGTGCCCGATGCAGTTCCCGAGGCGGTGCCCGATGCAGTTCCCGAGGCGGTGCCCGATGCAGTTCCCGAGGCGGTGCCCGAGGCGGTGCCCGATGCTGTTTCCGAGGCGGTGCCCGATGCAGTTCCCGAGGCGGAGCCCGATGCAGTTCCCGAGGCGGTGCCCGATGCAGTTCCCGAGGCGGTGCCCGATGCTGTTTCCGAGGCGGTGCCCGATGCAGTTCCCGAGGCGGTGCCCGATGCAGTTCCCGAGGCGAAGCCCGATGCAGTTCCCGATGCAGTTCCCGAGGCGGTGCCCGATGCTGTTTCCGAGGCGGTGCCCTATGCAGTTCCCGAGGCGGAGCCCGATGCAGTTCCCGAGGCGGTGCTCGATGCAGTTCCCGAGGCGGTGCTCGATGCAGTTTCCGAGGCGGTGCCCGATGCAGTTTCCGAGGCGGTGCTAGATGCAGTTCCCGAGGCGGTGCCCGATGCAGTTCCCGAGGCGGAGCCCGATGCAGTTCCCGAGGCGGAGCCCGATGCAGTTCCCGAGGCGGTGCCCGATGCTGTTTCCGAGGCGGAGCCCGATGCTGTTCCCGAGGCGGAGCCCGATGCTGTTCCCGAGGCGGAGCCCGATGCAGTTCCCGAGGCGGTGCCCGATGCTGTTTCCGAGGCGGTGCCCGATGCAGTTCCCGAGGCGGAGCCCGATGCGGTGCCCGATGCAGTTCCCGAGGCGAAGCCCGATGCAGTTCCCGATGCAGTTCCCGAGGCGGTGCCCGATGCTGTTTCCGAGGCGGTGCCCTATGCAGTTCCCGAGGCGGAGCCCGATGCAGTTCCCGAGGCGGTGCTCGATGCAGTTCCCGAGGCGGTGCTCGATGCAGTTCCCGAGGCGGTGCCCGATGCAGTTTCCGAGGCGGTGCCCGATGCAGTTCCCGAGGCGGAGCCCGATGCTGTTCCCGAGGCGGAGCCCGATGCTGTTCCCGAGGCGGAGCCCGATGCAGTTCCCGAGGCGGTGCCCGATGCTGTTCCCGAGGCCGAGGCCGAGGCAGTTCCCGAGGCGGAGCCCGATGCAGTTCCCGAGGCGAAGCCCGATGCAGTTCCCGAGGCGAAGCCCGATGCAGTTCCCGATGCTGTTTCCGAGGCGGTGCCCGATGCAGTTCCCGAGGCGGTGCCCGATGCAGTTCCCGAGGCGGTGCCCGATACTGTTTCCGAGGCGGTGCCCGATGCAGTTCCCGAGGCGGTGCCCGATGCAGTTCCCGAGGCGAAGCCTGATGCAGTTCCCGATGCAGTTCCCGAGGCGGTGCCCGATGCTGTTTCCGAGGCGGTGCCCTATGCAGTTCCCGAGGCGGAGCCCGATGCAGTTCCCGAGGCGGTGCTCGATGCAGTTCCCGAGGCGGTGCTCGATGCAGTTCCCGAGGCGGTGCCCGATGCAGTTCCCGAGGCGGTGCCCGATGCAGTTCCCGAGGCGGTGCCCGAGGCGGTGCCCGATGCTGTTTCCGAGGCGGTGCCCGATGCAGTTCCCGAGGCGGAGCCCGATGCAGTTCCCGAGGCGGAGCCCGATGCAGTTCCCGAGGCGGTGCCCGATGCTGTTTCCGAGGCGGTGCCCGATGCAGTTCCCGAGGCGGAGCCCGATGCTGTTTCCGAGGCGGAGCCCGATGCAGTTCCCGAGGCGGAGCCCGATGCAGTTCCCGATGCAGTTCCCGAGGCGGTGCCCGATGCAGTTCCCGAGGCGGAGCCCGATGCAGTTCCCGAGGCGGAGCCCGATGCAGTTCCCGATGCAGTTCCCGAGGCGGAGCCCGATGCAGTTCCCGAGGCGGAGCCCGATGCAGTTCCCGAGGCGGAGCCCGATGCAGTTCCCGAGGCGGTGCCCGATGCTGTTTCCGAGGCGGTGCCCGATGCAGTTCCCGAGGCGGAGCCCGATGCTGTTTCCGAGGCGGAGCCCGATGCAGTTCCCGAGGCGGAGCCCGATGCAGTTCCCGATGCAGTTCCCGAGGCGGTGCCCGATGCTGTTTCCGAGGCGGAGCCCGATGCAGTTCCCGAGGCGGTGCTCGATGCAGTTCCCGAGGCGGTGCTCGATGCAGTTCCCGAGGCGGTGCCCGATGCAGTTCCCGAGGCGGAGCCCGATGCTGTTCCCGAGGCGGAGCCCGATGCTGTTCCCGAGGCGGAGCCCGATGCAGTTCCCGAGGCGGTGCCCGATGCAGTTCCCGAGGCGGTGCCCGATGCTGTTCCCGAGGCCGAGGTCGTTCCCGAGGCGGTGCCCGATGCAGTTCCCGAGGCGGAGCCCGATGCAGTTCCCGAGGCGGAGCCCGATGCTGTTCCCGAGGCGGTGCCCGATGCTGTTCCCGAGGCGGTGCCCGATGCTGTTCCCGAGGCGGTGCCCGAGGTTGTTCCCGAGGCGGTGCCCGATGTTGTTCCCGAGGCGGTGTCCGTTACAGTTCCCGAGGCGGTGACCACAAGGCCGTGGTGGTCTTCGGCTCCGCCCTGGGAGACTCTGGCGGTGACCACGAGGACGTGGTGGTCATCCGCTCCGCCCTGGGGGACTCTGGCGGTGACCACGAGGACGTGGTGGTCGTCCGCTCCACCCTGGGGGACTCTGGTGATGACCATGAGGACGTGGTGGTCTTCTGCTCCGACCTGGTGGACTCCGGCCTCGACCACAGAGACGTGGTGGTCTTCCGCTCCGCCCTGGAGGGCTCTGGCCTTGACCACACGGCTGTGGTGGTCATCTGCTCCGTCCTAGTGGACGCCTCAACATGTCCTTCATGGACTTATGTTTTGTGTTTTTTGAGTTCTGTTTCTGTCTGTTCTCTTTAGTTTAGTCTGGCCCTCCGTCCCTCCCCCTGTACCTCCTCCGGTCCTCCTCCCTCCTGATCTCCCGGTTTTATGTATCATTTCTGGTGTTTGTCCCCCATGTGTTCCTTTTCTGGCCCTCCGTCCCTCCCCCTGAGCCTCCACCTGTCCGCCTCCCTCCTGGTCTCTGTGTCATGTTTTGTCTTTAAGCGTCTGGTAGCCGCTCCGTAGAGGGGGGGTACTGTCACAGTGTCTGGGTTGTTGTTCCCCGGGGTTCCACTAGATGTCCTCCTTCTCACGGTGCCTGTCCCAGATCACTTCCTGTTCCCTTATATGGTCACCTTCCTCCTTGTTACCTGATTGATTGTTCACCCCACCTGTCTCCTGTTTCCCAATTATCCTTCTGTGTATAAATACCCAGTCTGTCTTAGTCTATGTCACGGAGTCCTTGTCTGATGTCATTGTGTTTCAGGTCCATCAGTCTTGCTTTGTCTTACCCTATGTGTCTCATTCTCTCGTTCCACCAGACTTCCTCTACCTTTCCGTTCTTCCGAGTTCCCCGTTTCATCCGGTTCCCTTTTTGTTTGATTTGTCTCTCATGACTGTTTATTTTGTATTTACCCCTCTGTTTATATAAAACCCTTACCTGCATTTGGATCTACCCTCTCTTTGTGTTTTTCCCCAATACCTATCGTGACAGATTATATGTTACGTATAAACTGTCCCGGTTTTAAAAAAGGTTATTATTATGATCCCATAAAGGTCAAAATGGAGAGTCAACAAGCTGTCCATCAGTGCTTTATTGATCAGGCTCAAAAAGATGAATGTGCCTGGTTGCTGTTGATTGCTCAAGAAGGTGTCTGTCATTAATAAACTGTCTACATCTGTAATGGTTTTGCAGTTCATGACAATACAACGATATTTCATAATACCAGTCCAATAGCTTCTCTCTGTTATTACAGTCTGTAAAAAGCTTGTTCAGCGATCAGGGATCAATACAGAACCTCTGTAACCTGCGCTAATCACAGTGCCATGGTACAGTAGATATCAATCAAAACCCACTTATCTACTGATTTTCATTACAGGGCTCCAGTTTGAAGTCATGGATGATTGTTCCCTCCCAGAAGCCAAATTACAGTATACTGTAGTCTTGTAATGTTATGGTAAATTGCAAATTATACCTCTAACCCAATCATTGTATGGGCAATGTCTTTTCTGTGAGTGAAGAGGAGCAGAAATGTGGAGGTAATTTTTTTTTTCATGTAACTCAAGCAATGCCAATGCTCACAAATCTGTGAGCTATAGACATAACCCCTCTCATGCATACATAGCATAGCACAAAGGCTGATCTCATGTTCATATTCATACATGTCAAGTCAACTTTATTTATATAGTGCCTTGTAGAAAATAGAATGTTTCAAAGCAGCTTCACAGTAATAACAGGAACTCAATTATGGAGTCAATTCCGATTCTGCTGTAAGCAGCAGTTTTAAATCAATAGTAGTGTCATTTTTCAGCTTAAGTCAGTGTTGGTTCAGTTCAATTCAATAACAGTGTGAAGTTAATTAATTGGAAACTATTTAAATTCAGCTATAAGCCAGAGCCTGTGAACGGAGCAGAATGCTCTTTGTGATATGCTGGTTTGAGAATATGTGAAAAAGGCAAAAGGTCGAAGATTCTGGAGTCAAATATTGTTTTAATGAAGTTGCCTTATACATAGCCTAAATGCACAGTAAACATCAAAGTTAAAGGGATAGTTCATCCAAAAATGAAAATTTGATGTTTATCTGCTTACCCCCAGGGCATCCAAGGTGTACGTCTGTGATGATTTGTCTGTGTATGTTTTTTTTTTACTCTCATAGATTCTTTTACCATCCATTGTATGACTGAGATACTGCACCGGCTGAAGTTAAAAATCATAATTTGTATTCTACTGAAGAAACAAAGTCATCTTCATTTTGGATGCCCTGGGTGTAAGCAGATAAACATCAAATTCTAATTTTTGGGTGAACTATCCGTTTAAGAATGAAGAAGAATAAATTGAAAGGGAGTATGGAGAAGCTGACTGAGGAAAGATAAATTTAGTGATATCAGACAAGCAAAGTTCTTTTTAGTTTTTAGTTAACAAACATACTGACATACACACTGATGAGAGCACAATTTAGATGAATGAGAAAAGTTAAGAAATCAAATCATCGTAGTGATGCAGGTGTGTGCAAAAGCTCTGCAATTTGGCACAATCCATTCGAGTCACAACATGTTTATTTAGGCCTAATACTTAAATATTGCTTTAAAGCCATAAATATCATATCTTTTATCTATAGGCCTACTGTAATTGAGATCTTTATTTGAGAAATTCATAATAAACAAAAAGTTGTATACACTTGTGTATATATATATTATCATTTTGACATCATTGTCATTGTGTAAATTAAAAAAAAAAAAAACTTTGTGTAAACAACAGTAGTAGGGTACTGCAGAAAAGTGATGGAATTCTCCAAATAATCTCAAATTAAGTAAATTATTTCAATGCATAAAAGTAAGAGTAAATGGATTTTGTCAATAAAAAATAAATAAAATACAAATATTTTTGGAGTGTAAAAAATTGCTATGCTAAACTAGCATTTGTTCTATAGATATGAGATTACAAAAAAAAAAAAAAAAAAAACCTACATAATTATGTGCATATTTTTTAAGAACTTAATAAGTTTTCACTTGGCATTCTGTTGCACTTTTCTAAGTGAGAAATTATATTTTTAATGGAGCACAGCGACTTCCCAGAAACCTCTGTTTCTGAAAAGCAAATTTAGGTACAACAGAACAGTTTCTTTTATAATGTCTTATTTTTGTAAACTATCCATGAATGCATGAGATTCACAAAATCCTTCACCTTCAGTAAAAAAAATGAATGGCTCCATAATTTATTTTGAAGCCTGCTAATGTTCTTTGTACAAAAGTGTCAGTCAGTTCTTGCTGCTTATGGCTATAATTGAAATATTGACTTATTGAATATTGAAATATTGAGAAATCTCCTGATCCTAAGATCCTCTGTGGAAAAAGGATTTTCCTGTAATCCACCATCAATGATTTGGCTCAGAAATCTTCTCTCTGCTTTCAAGTGCCAGTGAGCTCTGGTGCATATCAGCTGCAATTGGTCAACCTTCAATTGGCAGGGTTCATGTTCACAAGACTCCACATTACTCACAAAAAGCCAACTTTCTCCAGAAGCCCAGTATAAATACAACTGTCCATTCATTCATGTAGATGGTTTGAGGAGAACCAACACGACCTAAACCTAAAGAGCTATTATCTGTACTGATCCAAGGAAAGAAATAGGGTTACACATCACTTTCAAAACAGATTCTGTCAGTTATTCCCCAGGCAATGATGTGGAGCGTAAAAGACGAATCTGGAAGACATCAGATAAGGCTTCTTGTTTTGATATCCCTGCCCCACTAGACTTGGAAATGTCATGCAGAAGACCCCACTGAGATCTCAACTGTAATAACCGCTGCACTCTGCCATCAACTCCTCAAGACATCTCTGTCAGCCTTCTTGGTCTCTGCGTGTTGATTTAAGAAAACAATGAATCGTTCATCACAGAGTATAGCACCAATATTCAGGAGTGAGCAGTATGTTAGTACCTATAATTTACTAAACAGATACGTGTCATTCAGTTAAAAAAGGGATGCTTTTCACCATTGCACTGAACCTTACATAATTGTGTATTAATTTAATTAATTAAAAACAGTATATTTTTTAATGTGATTATATTTTAGATCAACTGACACCCCTAATATGTGGCTTAGCAGCTTCAATGTCATTAAACGTAATATTACTGCTAATAAAAATCAGTTAAATCTCTATGGTTACTGTGGTTGGTTGGATCATGTCTGATTTGAATTTAGACACTGAAGGTACTGCTGGACTTTTATGTAGTTCTTCTTCTGATCACTGTGGTTGGCCTGAAGGGCAGGACACTTTAATCTAACTCTCAGCAGGTGTGCAGCACCTGCAACCCTTCTCACTTCTCAAATCCAGCCCTGAATATGTATGTCCTAGGAACGGACAAGACTATGAGTAAGAACACGGCACATGAGATAACCACAGCAGAGGTTGGACACTCTCTTCAAGTGTGCACTTGTGGCTGGGCGAAAATGACATCATAAAGGGGGTTGAAGACCCTCCAAGGAAAGAGAGGGTGCTTGTGAGAGCAGAAACAACGGCCTCGCAATGACCATTACTTCTTACGAAGTAACCAGCCAATTCAGTCGATTGAAGCACAGAGACTGGAAAAAAAGTTCACAGAGCATCAGCACTATTGTTACTAAGGAGGATAATGCAAGATCGGAAATGTCGGTGGAGGAACCCACTCAACCACAGATACCCTCTAAGGAGGGAAGATCAAAGGGCACAGACCAAGAGTGAAGTGGCCCAAAGCTGTTGAAAAGAAAGAGTGTGAAATAGTCAATGATGACCCGACAAAAATCCTGGAGCAACAAATGGGTACAGTGGAAAAAAATTGGAGAAGTTGGTTGACATCATCTACCCATACGGAGATGTGCGCTTTGGACTAAATGCAAGGAGAAGTGACAAAGCAAAACCAACACCAGCCAAATCCAGAAGGCAGCAAGAGATTGATATGCTGGTAAGAGAGAGAATGCAGTTAAGAAAGCAGTGGAAGAAGGCCTCTAATGTTGGGAGAGAGGGTATCATGCTACTCCAGGGGGATATTAAGTGTTGATTGGTAACCCTGCGAAGAGCAGGGAACTTGAGGAAACGTTGCAAGTATAAGGAACACACAAGAACAGGTTCTATAAAAACCCCTTCAAGTTTTTAAAGATCTCTTCGCTAAGGAAAAAAGTGGAATCCTGAAAATTTCAAAGCAGAAACTAGAAGAGCATTTGGAAAATGCTCTTTGTGACCCTAAAAGGCAAGAACAAATAACTATCCCACATGACATCCAACCTATTTAACCTCCCAAATTCGACCTAGAGACTGGCCACCCAAAATTGAAGGAAGTAGAGATTATGGTACGGCATGCAAGATCAGCGTCGGCCGAATGGAATACCATATAAGCTCTACAAGAACACACCAGATGTCCTACGATATCTTTGGAGGCTCATGAAAATAGTGTTGCAGGAGGGAATAATACCTAAGGCGTGGCGAAGGGCTGGAGGGGTGCTAATTCCCAAGGAGAAGGATGCGACAGACAATGGTCAATTCCGGCCAATCAACCTCCTAAAAGTTGAGGGAATTTTTTTTTGTCAGTGTGATAGCATCGAAGTTGTCTATCAATCTGTAGAAGAACAAGTACATTGATACATCCCTACAGAAGGCCGGCAGTCCAGGGTTCTCTGATTGCTTGGAGCATACCAGCATGATCTGGCATCAGATACAAGCAGCGAAGAAAGACAAGAGAGACATCCATGTCATATTTCTTGACTTGGCCAACACCTTTGAATCAGTTCCCCATAATCTCCTCTGGGAATCTTTCAACTTCTTCCATGTTCCATCATCCGTCACTAGTCTAGTAAAAGCCTAATTCGAAGCCCTGCAGCTATTTTTTACAACAGCTGATTTTACAACATCATGGCAGTGCGTAGAAGTAGGCATCATTGCAGGATGTACAATCTCACCCCTGGCCTTTACAATGGCCATGGAGGTTATCATCAGGGCCTCAAGATGGGTCATGGGAGGGGAGTGAACTAAGAACGGGATCCGCCTTCATCGTATCCGAGCATATATGGATGACATGACCACCCTGACCACTACCGCAGCATGTACCACACAACTACTCAGAAAACTGCAGGAGACCATCAAGTGGACCTGGATGAAAATTAAACCGAAAAAGTCACAAAGCTAGTCTCTCAATAGCTAAGGGACAGCTTAAAGATGTGAAGTTCTGCATTGGTGATGACCCAATACCAACAGTGTCTGTGCAACCTGTCAAAAGATGGAGCGAACCATGAGAATTTGAAATTTAGATTATTTTGTGTAGCCTATGTAGTTAATTAGCATAGCTGTTAGTGTAACGTTAGTTTTGTTAGAACCATAGTTAGTTAGTAGCATACTATTGCATCAGTAAGGATAGCTTCAAGTTGGCGTAGATTTATCTGTATTTAGTACAGTGGTCAAGATGGTATGTAGGTGTAGGGTTGCTGGTTGCAACAGCACTGCTGGACTGCATAGTTTTCCAGCAGAGGTTCGCGCCCCACCTGCTCAGCCCAGCATTTTTCAAATATTGCCAGTGGGTTTAGTTACCTTTTAATAATGCATAAGTAAAAGCTGAAATTAACATGAACTAAGATTAATAAATGCTAAATTATTATTTATGTTATTTATATATGTTAACTAATGTAATTAACTAATGTTAACTAATGAACCTTACTGAAGAATGACCGCAGATGAGGCATTAAGACCAACTTAACATTTTACAGAGTTTAATGTAGCAATGTGGTCACTTAGTTTTTCAAGATCAGTTTTAATTGTGTAAATGTTAATAGATTTAAACAAGTAAATAAAGTGTTACTGCGCACAGGCCGTATTGATTTCAAATGCAAAAATAAGAACAGTAAAGGAAACGTGGTACTAATATAATCCTTTTACTTCAATATATCAATACAGAAAACCGCTGTTAACAGGTTAAAACATTTCTCATTCTGTGACTAGTAAAATAATGGCAACTAACTGCTAACACCGCATCTTCTTCTTGTGTGACAGGTGTGGGGTTATTAAGGCACAATACTGCCACCTGGGAGCTCAACCATGTGCTGGCACTGGATTATTTACATGTGGTGTTATCATAAGAGAACTGTTCATTTTAAATATTGCAGTTTTCACTAATACTAGTATATCGTCACACACTAAATTAACATGATATCGATAATTGTTATCATCAATACCTGTATATCGCGACACCCCTAATATATATATGTACCCTAACATACACCAAACATTTATTTATGAGGATCACGAGTGAGTTTTTTTAATACAGAGAGTGATAACATAGTGGCAGAGGCACACATATCTCACACATGCTGACTTGTGCTGGAACTCTGTCTTTTTGTGAGAGCACCTGCTGTCACTTCATCTATACTCAAGTAAGCATGCAGGCAATAAACAGAAGACCCTATAGCACATCAGGCCAACATCATGCATTTCATGCCTGCTTGGGAAATTCAGCTATAAATACTTCTGAAATTCTTTCCCTTTGCTCAGTCTCCTTCTATCTCAACAACCGCTTCCTGAATGTTGTCCTGCATAAGAACACAATGTGAAAAACTGCCAATGTCTCCACCAAGCATCCTAGGAAATCATTCAAAGTGTTTACCTTCTAAACCGGAGATATAAAGCCAAAAAAAATAAAAATAAAACATTACTGCTTGTCAGGGATCAGAGTTCAAAAGCCATCTTGCACAATGCATGATTATTAACAGCATAGATAATAACATATGCCCATATGCCCCCCCCCCCCAGCTCTGATTCCTGACATGGCAAATACATCTCTCTGATCAAGGTTTTAATAACAGTGCAGAGCCAGAAGTTTCAGATAAATGATAATCTCATTACCTTTGTGAGCATTTGTGACAAATGTCAGTGTGACAGTTTGGCCTAAGGCTGATGTAGGAGAATTACAAACGCTTCAGCAGAAAATCTGCATCTCTTTTTTAGCCCTTTTTCAACCTTTATTATAAACTAATTTAGGTTTCAGTTTGATTAATGGTGTCTTCATTACAGTGTAATTGCACAAATGAGTACTGTGTAATATTAATTAACAATAATTTAATTATTATTTTGGTTTAGAGTTAGTTGCTTGTAATTATTACCAATTTACTGTTTTTACATGTAACTTGAAACAAGGACACTGTAGAATAGTGTTATTCTAATTTGTAACAGACGTTAGTGTGGATATTATATAAACGTTTGAGACACTGGTGTGTGGATAAAAAAAAACAAACAAAAATAAACATTTTATACTCACATACAGTGTATGTATGTTCATGATTTATCATTATTCTTTAGAATCATTGGTTTTTTTTGGTTTTATTTCTTTGACATATTTCATTTGATATGAAACACATTATCTATGCTTACTCATTTAGAAACATGTTTTACTTTATTGATACATTTTGTGATTTTACTATTAATCTGTGTGTGTATTTGACCAAGCTTATCTTTTTCAAACTCAGTGAGGATCCTTTTTGTGTCAACAATTTTAGGGTTAGGTTGTCCTTCCTATGTTCTTGTCAGTTCAGCGAATCTATATCGTGTTTTATGTTTGGGTAACATACTAATACAATTTTTTTTTTAAACAAAAATACAAGCTATTCTCCCTCTAGCAGGCCTGTTTTGCTTTATGTTTGTTGATTTCTTTTATTAGGGTAGAATTATTTTACTCATAAATATTGTAAGATAATTTATTATATATAATATAATATATAAAATATAAATCAAATAATCAAAAACAAAAGGAAAAAATAAAATAAAACACAGCTCCACAGCATTATGTTTCATGAACCAAGACTGGAAGCTAGAAAAAAAAAAAAAAATGTTGTGGGAGGTGTAAACAGACTGGACATGAATATGAAATAAAGGTGATGAAGTGGTGTTATCAAAAGTAAAACATGGTTTGGTGCCATACAGTACGTGGGCATAAAGTGTTTAGAAATATGTAGAATATCCATACCATGTTTCCACAAATCACATTTTTCAAGTTGCGGTCCTGCACAAGCTAAATGTTCCATCCATGACTAAGCAGAGCAGAAACATTCTTTAAATGGCAAGAAATCACCTCAGTTGACCCTGGAACACAGGGATATTTTCCTTCAAGTTTTTTTTTTTTTTTTCCCTCTCATTAGACCTCAGCTCACCTCAAGTAAACTCCATTCATGTTTTGGCTTTCATCTCTGTAGAAAAGGAATGGAGAATGATGAAGCATGAAGTACTGTATACTGTATGCAATTCATTTTCAAAAACTTAAAAAACAGTTTAATAATATTAGATTTATTTAATGGGTTTTGAAATTATAAGAGTATGAAAACACTCACTGGTATGCCATAAAAATGCATTCAGTATGACTCAGAATTCATGTATGAATTAGATCTTTCATTCCTGTGCCTCAGCCTTGAAATTAAGGTTATACTTTACTTCACTAGAGGCAAGGATCGAGGAACGACGAAATATGGAGATAACTTCAATTCATAGTCTTTAATGATCACATGGGGAACGTAGGAGACACTGGAACACAAGGAATGGCGTTTAAGGATCAACAGACACATACTGAAAGGTCTATGGCTTCTAAGCACAGGATCATTGGGGAAACACATGAGCATGGAATAACTAATTGACAGAGACACGGAACACATGTGAAGGGAAAACACAACATAATGAGTCCGGTGGTGTGACATTACTCCCCACTCCTGGAAGGTGCGTCCTCTCACCGTAGGAACAACATGGGGAGGGGAGTGGGTGGAAACTATGTAGGAGGATCAGGAGGAGGACAGATATCAGGGATGGGGCAGGCAGACAGAGTCCAGGGAGGAGATGATGGAGGGAGAAGCCAAGGAGAAGGAATGTCCACTGACTCCAGGGGGCCCACCAACGGCATCAAAGCAGATGGTGGAGGAGCCTGAGGCGGAGACAGATAGCCAAGGATCCAGGGTGACAGGGAGGATCTGGTGGTCCTAGGTGGAGCAGATGGCACTTGTGACCGACACGGAGATGTGGATCCGGGAGGCCGCAGTGGACAAAGGAGCCGGAGGGACAAGGCGAAGCCAGAGGAGTGGAGTCCTGAGGCGTAGGATGGACGGAACTCACACCGCATAGATGGTGGGATGAGGGCGAGCAGAAGGACTGCCAGATGTCAGCAATAGAGGAGGCAGGAGCAGGTGAGAGGGCAGGAATTTTCGAGGAGCGGGCACATTGTAGGAGCAGGCATTGGAGGACAATTTCTAGGAGCGGGCACTGGAGGATCAGAAGCCCCGTCAAAGCTGGACATGGAAACCAAGGAAGCAGGAGGGCTGGACGGGACCAGCGGAGATGATGGAGAGAGGAGAGGGGGCAGTTCGATTTCCAGTTCAGACTCCCAGTCTATTAGATCCCCCTCCTCGACATTTTGTCCCCTTTGGCATTCCATACACGGCTCACCCTCAGCCGTGGTGCAAGGGGCGGAGCTCCTCTCCATGCTCACACCATCTGTGGCTTTCTGCCTTGTGGCAGGTGGTATTGCCGGTTCAACCACCTGCTAACATCCTTGTTAATGATAAAGTAGCACAGACAATAATAATAATAATAATAATAATAATAATAATAAAGAGAAATCAGACAAAAGGAAACAAAAGATAACAGAGCAGAAAGTAGGCAAAGCATAACACAAATCCATTGATCTTATTTCCACAAGCACTGAAGAATAAAGTTGACAAACAGTGACATTTGTAGTTGTTGTCAGGTCTGAATGCAAATAGAAATGCTAATTATCTTCATTCAGACATCTATAATTAAACAGAACTAATTAAAGTGAATTTGTGAACGAGTTCATCAACAACGTCACCACCTCTCTTTCTCTCTCTCACACCCACACAAACAAACTCACAAAGTCTCCAACAGGTCTTATAACACAATAGTCTTAACGTGTTTAATAAATTAAGGTAAATTAAATAAATTAAATGTGTAAACATGCTGAACATATTTAATATGGATTTAATTATTACAAACACACTCCCCTGCATAAAGCAGAAATCAAAGTCGCTTTGTGCTAAGTAAAAATAACAGTGAGTGGGCTGCAGTAGCATTTGTGATTCAGCTGTAATTATGAATAAAGAGCTGATAATAAAGCATCCGTGCTCTGCATTGTTGACAAGAAAGTCAAAGACTTTACAAATCACTCCTTTTGTCCTCTTTTGAGTTTATTTTTGAAAGAAAGCTAGCATTCTTTAAGTCATGTATGTTTGTTCATATAAATGCTTAACATGCTAACATGCCAAAAATAGAATAATGGCAAAGAGTTTTTGATGAATAATTATACAAATCAAATCCACACAATTTACATCTGTTTATGTGTGACCGTTGATTGGACTGAAGTTTTCAGGCACACTTTTGATTAAGGCCTTCTTCATTTATGTTTTGCCTTCACAGACTAATTGCTAAGAGTTTCATATGCTGCCATATTTCCTGAGGTACTATTCTTTATTATTATTATTATTATTATTATTATTATTATTATTGTAGTTGTTTTTATTATAACTGATCAAGCCATTCTTAAACATTCAACGAGTCTTTGACTTGTTCCTACATATTGTTAGGTTTAAATTACCTTGAAATATGGCCTATTTCCATGACAAGCTGCTAGAGAGGGTGTCATAGCATCATCTGAGCTGTTAGACATATTCTGTTGACATTTTGACAGGACAGAGTGGCAGGGTGGCATTTTTACAGGTGTGTTCCCATAGCATGCTGTCACTCTTAATAAAAGCATCTCAGGCTTCTCACCTCAAAGAGTGCACTTGTCTTGTAACAGAGGGAAAATGATGAGCAATTTAAACCACTCTTGTTTTCTTGCAGTGCGATGTTAACATGCCTAAATGGATGCTCTGCCAAGCATTAACTTGTTTAGAGTCTTTTGAGGTGTGATTTGGAAAGCTATTTCCACAGTTTTGCACTTGTGAAAAAAGAAACACTTTCATACAAGAGACAGACACTTTCATCCATCAATTAATGTGCTAAAGACTGAATACTCAAAGTCATCAGTTTTTTTCCATAATAACAATATGTTTGCTCAAATAAATGCAGCATTGTTAAACATAAGATACACCCCCCCCCCCCCAAAACAGTAAGAAAATTCTCAATTATAAAAAAATGTGTTAGTGTATTTATATAAAGTAAAGGGTCATAATTATTAGTCCCCATTGGTTAATATGGGCATAGAATGCTGAAAACAAATCTGCATTGTTCATCTTTGGATATTTTATTCTTAAAAAAAAAAAAAAAAAAAAAAAAAATCTTTAATTTAAGTAAACAATTGAAGACTAGGGAATATCAAATGTTTTTCTCCAATGTAAGGTGGCCACAATTATTGCCCCCATTTTTTTTCAACATCACGTCTGATGACGAAGTTCAGAAGCTATTCTTCATACAGAATCTCCCCAAATCCTTCAGATTGCTAGGTCTATAATTGGTGCCTCTCCTCTTCAGTTCTCTCTGCTCATTTTCTATTGGGTTTAATTTCAGGGGACCTTGATTGTCAAGGCAGAACTGCTATTTTGGACTCAGTAACCAATTTTTGTGTTGATTTTGATGTGCATTTTAAATCATTGTCCTGATGAAAGATCTGACTATAGCATTATAACATTACCAGAAGAGGCAGGCAGGTTTTCATCAGACTTTCTAAAATCAAATGATTTATCTTTTGGTACTTAATAAAATCCATGATGCCCTGTATCTGAACAAGATGTCTAGGACCTCAGGTAGAAAGATAAAACAGTATATGGGCATTGTTTTTTTTAATGTATTCTTCTTCTTCTTCTTCTTCTTCTTCTTCTTCTTCTTCTTCTTATTATTATTATTGTGTTTTCCTTTAAACTCATCTCATGTATACCAGAAAGCATCGGACCACAGATAAGCCAATCCCATTTGAAGTTCCAATCAGTATAAGGCAACTGAATATGCTAAATTAGTTTGTTTTTGGATGAGAGCAGATTATTATTTTTTTCTTCATGATACTTTCCCAAACAACTTGTGGTAATGAACTGTGGAAACTGTGGGTGTGTGTGCTTTTTTTTTGTTTATTTGTTTTTTTTTTTTGGATCCCAAAACTAATTCCAGCAATTCACTTTCTATTTTATGAAGCTTAGCAATCTTTTGCTGCAGATTAGAACTATATTGTTTGGGTTTTGCTAATTTGTGATGAATGTCAAAGACCTTTGTGTTCCCTTATATTAATAGTTCTGTGAAACAGAGTCATGGCTGGACAATTTCCTGTTGATAGTGACCCTGGTGTTCTTAAAAAATGTAAATATGAATGGGAATATACTTTAGAGATATTCTATACATAAGGGTTTCAAGGGGTACTAATATATGTGACTGTAACACTATAAAAACTTCACAATCACGGGAAGGAAGAGGCGGGAACCGGCGGACATTTAAATAACCAAATAAACCTAAAACAGTGTGACAGACCCTCACGGACGACTGCCGCGCACAAACAATACCAAAACACAAAATAAAGTCCAGGCCTGGTTCTCTCTTGTCCTTCACTGTCGTAGCTCCTCCTTTGTATCCTTCTGATCTCCTCAGTGACTGCACTCTACTCCCAAACCCCCCTCCCCCTCCGGGGGAACCGCTCACTGTGGCTGCGGGAACATGAGGGTAAGGACAAACAGATGATGCAAGAGAAAAGGAGACGGAAGGTTGAGGAGTGGCAGAGACGAGAGAGGGGAGAGAGGAGAAAAAAAACTGTTCACGTTCTCAGACACACTGCCGCTCGGCCCTCCACCAGCTGGGTGAACTCTTCCGTGGTGCCTGGCAGTGGCACTGGATGGCCCTCGGTGGATGGCACGACACTCCTCCGCCTGGGCCCGGCTGGAGTCCCCCGTTCCCTGTTCCTCTCCATTCTGGTGGATGGCAGCAGGCTCCGGCCCCAGATGAATGGTGCCAACTCCGGTCCCTCACGGATGGCAGCCGTCCCTCCACATCTGGCGCGGCTGGCAGCAAATTTGTCACTCTAGCCCACTGTATACTGTAAAAAAAAAAAAAAAAAAAAAATATATATATATATATATATATATATATATATATATATATATATATATATATATATATATATATATATATATTGGAAGTACCATGGTAAATGTCCAAAACAACAGACAACATAGTGTGACCATTGCATTTTTTGTAAGTGTGTGAAATGTTTCAATTAAAATCTACTAATTTCACATCAGTTCTATCGCAGACACATTCATAGGGCAGATTGTGCAGTGGTCTTGATAAGCATGTAAATTCCTGCATTGGTTGGGATGTGAGGGTGGATGACACCCTGGTAGCTCATTAGTCCACTTGCATTATGCATGAGCACCGCTCAGCCTGGCCTATCACTCACATCTGATCATCTCCATAACACACACACACACACACAGAGAGAGAGAGAGAGAGAGAGAGAGAGAAAGAGAGAGAGGTGAGATAGAATAGAGTATTCAAAGGGGAAAAACAAGTAAGTAGGGGAAAAGATAAGAGACAAAGAGATGAAAAGAAAGGACGTGTGGAAGAAAACAGAGAATGAGGTGTATAGAAAAAGGGTGAGAGAAAAAGAGAGAGAGAATACATTTCTTTTTTAGGTCTCAAAGTCAGGAAGCTCAGTGAATCATCTTGTTAAGGAACAGACTTCTGTTCTTGTTCCATAACATCAAAGCCTCAAAGGAGGAGACCTATCAGCCACTTGCTGCCACTTTCACTAAGGTGCTCAGAGAGAGAAATATGTATTTGTATGAAAGTAGTACTGTGGGAGAGTTGCCATCCTTTAAATATAGAGAACTACTGTTTGAACATCACTCTTTACTGAGGTAAACACCATTGTTGCTCTAAATAGGATTATAAAGCCATCATGTACCCACCTCTGACTTATTTACATAAAGCATACTATAAATCACATGTGAAATCATTCCAATGGAATGGCTCCGCTCTGCTCCCGCCGGGCACACTTCGAGGAGTGTGTCCATGTTTGCTGTCTCTATTGTTCCTGTCCCACTGTTGCTTAGCCACTGCGGTGACTGGGGTCGCAGGCTGTGCTGCAGTCTCTTCCCTCTTTGAGTGAGCGCTCTATGCTGCAGCTATCTTACTCTGAGGAGGTTGATGTTAGCAATGATGTATAATATATTGAGGACTCGCCATCTTAATCTTTTGCATAAAAAAAGCATATTGCATTTAAGATGTTTCTCCCTGCCCTCTCTATAATTATGGGTGGGGTTGCGAACAATTTATGTGTGGTTTGGTTTGTAGCACATCACATGCAGTCAGCTCTTGAGGAGGCTGCGTTCATTCATGAAATATCCCTAAGTGTACAAGTGTGCATTACCTTGGATGTTTAGCTCTTCTCCCACTGGTGCTTCTTCTCAAGGGAAAAAAAAAAGTCATATTAACTATAGAATTGAGTGTACATTGCACATTGTCCTGCACATTGCCAAGACTCTGCTGCAAATAATGTGGCGGGAATCAGTGAGCAGACGGGATATTCCTTTTCTCTCCTTTTTCCCCCAAACGTGTATAAATGTATAAATGCATTTGAAGGCTATTTATCATAATTATTTTTATCACATCATAAATATAATGAATATTAACCTTGCTCTGAAAAGTAAAATATATATTCTGTATGTGTGTGTGTGTGTGTGTGTGTGTGTGTGTGTGTGTGTGTATATATATATATATATATATAGGTGCTGGTCATATAATTAGAATATCATCAAAAAGTTTATTTATTTCACTAATTCCATTAAAAAAGTGAAACTTGTATATTATATTAATTCATTACACATAGACTGACATATTTCAAATGTTTATTTATTTTAATTTTGATGATTATAACTGACAACTAAGTTCTGTAGGCTACACAATCATGGGGATGACTGCTGACTTGACAGTTGTCCAAAAGACGACCATTGACACCTTGAACAAGGAGGGCAAGACACTAAAGGTCATTGCAAAAGAGGCTGGCTGTTCACAGAGCTCTGTGTCAAAGCACATTAATAGAGAGGCGAAGGGAAGGAAAAGATATGATAGAAAAAAATGTGTACAAGCAATACTGACCGCACACTGGAGAGGACTGTGAAACAACACCCAATAAAAAATGTTGGAGAAATTCACAAAGAGTGGACTGCAGCTGGAGTCAGTGCTTCAAGAACCACTATGCACAGACGTATGCAAGACATGGGTTTCATCGTTGTCTTGAACAACAGACAGCATCAGAAGAGTCTTGCTTCAAAAAGGACTGGACTGCTGCTGTGGTCCAAAGTAATTGTGGCGAGTGGGGGCGAGAGGCGTGGGAACGAGGAGTGAGGCCAGGTGTAGTGATTGATGATGAGCTGCACCTGCGCCCCACTGCCGGTATCGAGTCCCACGTGGGAGCGACTATAGTTGTAAGAGCCAATTTTACGTTTCAATAATTTGTATGGTATTGTTTCTTGGAGTGTTGATTTCAAGCATAAACTGAATATATCATATTTGTATCTTTCTTTCTGAGGTAGTTCTGTTTTTTCCTGTATTTATTTTATATATATTTATATATATAGTTCAGTACTGTTTCCTATGTTTTCCGATGTACAGGCTAATTTCTGTTCTGTTTCTTTAATGGTTACGCCCACTTGGGCGGAAGATTGATCTGGGGAGTTGTTCGTGTATAGGAAATAAGGGAGAAACAGTTTTCTTACCGTTTTCGTCTGTCATTAAAAAATAACTCTTGTTTAAACGTTCAAGGTAACAGCAGTTAAAGGTTTAACAGGTGAAACCATAGGAAAGGCTACAGGAGCCATCAGGATTTTGTATAGTTTTGTAATTTTGTGTTTGGATTAAACTTTTTTGATTGACTTCTGTGACGAGTAAGAAGCTTTTTTCCTGTTCCAGTGAAGTAAACATAGGACTTTGCACCTACAATAGTGAAGGAAGATAGAGGACCAGGCCTGGGATATTATTTTATGTTTTGGTTTTTATTTATGCGCACCAGTCGTCCGCGAGGGGCTGGTGCACTGTTTTGTGTTAATTTTGAATATTAAAGTGTTATTTGATTGTGCGCTGGTTCCCGCCTCCTTCTTCCCGACGACTTTGGAGTTTTTATTATTACAGTGGTGCCGAAGCCTGGGAGAAGGAGGGACGCACTGCTGAAGATCCCTCGCCGCTGTGGTGAATCCGCGGTGCCCTCGAGCTGGCGAGGTATGTGCCGCCAGGGACGCTCGAGGCGGTGGGCTGGAGCAAGTTGCCGGTGACGGGCGAGCCCCGAGGGGCGATGGGGGTATGGAGATGGAAGGATATAAAACTGGAGCAACTATAGTGAAGGACGAAAGAGGACCAGGCCTGGGACATTATTTAATGTTTTGGTTTTTATTTACGTATATTTGGTTATTTATGTATTTATGTATTTATGTTTTGTGTTTATTTTGAATATTAAAGTGTTATTTGATTGTGCGCCGGTTCCCGCCTCCTTCTTCCCGACGACTATGGAGTTTTTATTATTACAATAATGTTCTCTAATAAAAGTAAATTTTGCATTTCCTTTGGAAATCAGGGTCCCAGAGCCCATAGAGGAGAGGCACACAATCCACGCTGCTTGAAGTTCCCAGTTTCAGTGATGGTTTGGGGTGCCATGTCATCTGCTTAGTCCACTGTGTTTTCTGAGGTCCAAGATCAACGCAGTTGTATACCAGGAAGCACCTGCACACAGTGCCAAAGCTACCAGTACCTGGTTTAAGGACCATGGTATCCCTGTTCATAAGTATTGAGTGCTGTACTTGCTCATACTTTTCATGTTCATACTTTTCAGTTGGTCTTCTAATTTTATAAGATACTGAATTTGGGATTTTCCTTAGTTGTCAGTAATAATCATCAAAATTAAAAGAAAAAAACATTTGAAATATATCAGTCTGTGTGTAATGAATGAATATAATATACAAGTTTCACTTTTTGAATGGAATTAGTGAAATAAATCAACTGTTTGATGATATTCTAATTATATGACCAACACCTATATATATTAATCAGCAGAGGTATTGGAGACGGGCCTCATCCTTTCTCCTCCCTCACTCTAAATATTACAAATAATCTTTATACAGCGCTCTCTTGGTATATAAAAAAAAATCTCCTATTGCAGCATGGTGTTTTACCTGTCTTGCTCTGAAGAGGTTGATGTGGTCAGTAAAAGGAAGAGTTGGTATGTTGGCACCTACCGGTTTTCCTTGTCTCCACACTGAGATGGTTAACCAAACATGGGTTTAACCAATTTTTATTCCAGCTCATCTGACCTAAAAAAAGTTTTTATTTGAAGGGCTAAATGAATAGGTCTGATGGGATACATGCCGGTGGGCTATCTTTTCCCAATGCAGCATCACCCCTAAGGCCCCGACATTTTTCAGTGCTGGACACAGGTTTCATGGTCTGCTGGGCACGAGCATCCCTAGCTGTTTTCCAGCTCCTCATTCGGGAAGTATCGCTCCTCATACTCCCTCAGTATATCTGGTATCAGAGCAGTGTCCGTGGGTTGAAGGCTTCTAAGCAGAAAGTGGATCTGTGGACCATCATTCTCGCTAGATAGTCTTTGACTGCAAGGTCCTGTTGCCTATGGACCAGAAATTCTGAGGGCAGGCACCTTGACACCACAAGAGCGGTGTACAGCTCATCATATAGTTACCATCACTGGCTTGTCAACCCTGCCACCCCCGGTGTTTGAGGGGAACAGCGGTCTCAATTGAGCAAATCTTTCAGCATTTGAACATAAATGTAGCTGTTCTGGGAGGCTCGCTACCTCCTAGGAGTTCTCCAGAGCAGCTATATTAGCCATCCCCTGCTGGTCCTCCGCTTCAGGGCACTGAGCTAGCTGCTATAAGTACATAGAAGCCAGTCTCGAGAAACTGGTTCCCTAAGTTCATCATCTGGCAGTGTTGGAGCTCCTACCAAACGTATCTCATTGATTCCTGCCCCCAGCAGGTTATAGTTGTCAGTCTAAGACCTCCAAGGAGATGACGGGTCTGAGGACCATCTTTTTCAATGGGGGACTTCAGCCAAACAGACCTGATCCCTTTGGCTCAGAATGTCTGCGGAAGAGCGGTGTTCTCATAATCAAACGGTGCCAGTCTCTCTTCAGTGCCCTCAGGAGATAGTTCCATTAACCCTGCCACCCCAGGTGCTTCAGGGCACAGCGATCTCCAGCGAGTGTATTTCTCAGCATCCACCAGGAAACATAGCATTCCTGAAAAGGCTCGCTACCTCTGAAAAGGTCTCTAGAGCAGCTAGATTGGCCGTCTCCTGTCAGTCCTCCACTTCAGGTCACCTAGCTAGAAGCTGTAAATGCACCAGAGGCCAGTCTTGAGAGATTGGTTTCCCTTAGTACATCATCTGGCAATGTGAAAGCTTCTGCCAAATGTGTCTCATTAGGTCCTGCACACTGTAGAACGAGGCTACAAGATTCAGCTTGAGTTGTGTTTGCCTCTATTCACTGGCGTATTTCCCACTCTGGTGGGCCCGAGCAGGTTCTGGCCATGGAACATGTAGTTGACACTCTCTTGAGGAAAGAGTCCATCGAGGTGGTTCCTGACACAAGGTCCAGTGTTGGGGTCTCCATTTCGTCATGTAACGCTAATGATGGACACCTCCCTCAGGGGCTAGGGAGCAGTCATGAGTTCCTGCTTCTCTCAGGGTCTGTGGGAAGGTCCCCCTCTCATGTGGCACATCAACTGCCTGGAGATTCTGGCCATGTTTTGAGCATTGAAACAGCTTTTGTTAGCACAGACAGATCGGTGGTCTTACATCTACCACAAGGTGGGTTTGAGCTTGCATCCTCTTAACAGGCTGGAGCACCAGATCCTTCTGTGGTCCCAGGGGAAACTGCTCTCTGTGAGGGCAGTGGACATCCATGTGCACCTCAATCAGGGAGCAGACATCATCTCGAGGCAGGGGCTGAGGCCCGGCGAAAGAAAGCTCCACATCGAGGGGATGGAGCAGATTTGGAAGAAGTTTGGTCAAGCCCAGGTAGTCTTGTTTGCATCTTGAGAGACCTCACAATGTTCCCTGTGGTTAAGGGGGCACAACTAGTAAATTCCAGTCTCTCAACTAAGGCTCTGAGACCATACACCACTCCTCCATTATGGAAACTGTACTCCTTGAAATGGGTTGTTCACTTAATGGTGAAGAAATCATCAGCTTCTCCCAGTTTACTACCCGGGTGATTCAGTTCTGGAGTTCCCGCAGGAACCATTATTAACAGGTTTGACCCCCTCTACCTTTAGAGTGTCTGTGGTGGCCATAGTTACTCTCAACATCCCTTTGGGTGATCATTCACTGGGGGCGAAACCCATTGGTACATGTTTCTTTTTTTGTGTTTAAAGGGGGGGTGAAATGCTATTTCATGCATACTGAGTTTTTTACAGTGTTAAAGAGTTGGATTCCCATGCTAAACATGGACAAAGTTTCAAAAATTAAGTTGTACGTTTGAAGGAGTATTTCTGTTCCAAAAATACTCCTTCCGGTTTGTCAGAAGTTTCGGAAAGTTTTTTTTTCGAGTATGGCTCTGTGTGACGTTAGATGGAGCGGAATTTCCTTATATGGGTCCTAAGGGCACGTCTGCCGGAAGAGCGTGCGCTCCCGTATAGCAGGGCACTGAGTGAGAGCACAACAGACGTTCACTGATCAGAGCGAGAGCGTCGCGAAATGTCACAAAAGGAGTGTGTTTTTGGTTGCCAGGGCAAGACAACCCTGCACAGATTACCAAAAGAGAAACGGCATTAAGGGACCAGTGGATGGAGTTTATTTTTACAGAGCATCAACGGAGTTGTGCAAGTGTTTGTGTTTGTTCCCCTGCATTTTGAAGATGCTTGTTTTACAAACAAGGCCCAGTTTGTCGCCGGATTTGCACATTGTTTATTTCTTAAGGATAATGCAGTCCCAACGAAAAAGGGTCACGATCGTGGGTTGGAACCGCATGCGGTGAGTAAAACTGGTTTCCTCACGGTAAAGTCACAGCTTCCAAACGCTGTCAACGCAAAAGCCTACTGGCGCTCGTGATTCTTTAACTCCGCCCACACGTCACGCCTCAAGCCGGTCATGTTTTTCCGGGAAAAATCGGTACAGACTATCTTTCTCTTATGAATATAATAAAACTAAAGACTTTTTGGAGTTATGAAGGATGCAGTACTACTCTATAGGTACTCAAGATAAACAGGATATTGAGTGAAAACGAGCATTTCACCCCCCCTTTAAGGCCAGGAGAAGTATTGTGCTGCTCCAGACTTTCAGATGCTTCTGTCATTGCTAGCAATGATTTCACACTAGATTATGGTGGTGGTGTGGGCATACTCGTTCCCAAAGCATTTCGAGTTCCCCTCGGGGAACCAGGGATAGAGACATTATTCTTGTGATGCAAAGCCAAATTTACAGCATCATTACTCCAGTGTTCAGTGTCAAATGATCTTACACAAATCAAATGTGTGTGATTTGGTGCTCAATAAAAAATGTAAGTATAGTTTATGTTGAATGCTGTTGTGCTACTTATTTCATTTTTGATAAATAGAACGTTCAAAAGAACAGCATTTATTTGAAACAGAAATATTGGTAACACTTTACTTTAGAGTCTCTAAACTAGCTTTTTAGCATGCATATAACTAGAATTTTTGCCATTTATTAGTAGTAATAAGTACATATATGAATGCCTTATTCTAGATGACCTTATTGTACATCCCTAATCCTACCCAGTACCTTAATTTAAAGTCGTAGTCGTAGTTAATAGTAAATAAGTGTTCCCTGTTCTAAAGTGTTTGTATTCACTTTTTTCTTTATTAAAAAATCTCAATGAACCCCAACATCTTTAATCGTAGTGTGTATACTTTCAGATTTGATGTACAGTTCTGCATCGTCTGCTACTTCAGTTAAAATTAAGGAAAGTAATTGGAATTTAAATGGTCTCAATTTTCTGAATCAGTTAAGATAGATAGATGGAGTTAAATGAGCAGACTATGTATAGACTGTAGGGTTTGAAATACATACAAATTTTCTATTATTCCCCTAAATGAATCAGTGAAGCAGCAACAATCACAGTTAATTGGCTGTATTTTCAAAGGCAGTGGCAGTCCTCTCATGAGCTCTGCCATTACGGCTCACAGCTCTCACTTTGAATGTATTCCCTTTCAAAAAAAGAAAGAGGAAGAGGAGGGAGGGTGAAAAGATAGCCTCTTAATGTGAATCAAAAGAAGCGACAGCTGTGGGTGTGACATCAAACAGATTTTTTATGGTTTCAAATAAAGGCCACTATAATATTGTAGGAAAAAAATACATGGAGAGTCAGAGCAGGTTGGAAATAAACAGCTTCTTCATTTAAAATCACTGATTGCCTCATAAAATCTGTTGACATGACATGATGTGTTTGTGAATGTTTCATTTTGTACTTGCATTGTGAGGACCAAATATGATAAGCTAATTATGTCTAATATTTTCAAACACAAAATCAAATCAAGGGATTTCCTTATTATATGTATTTTTTTTTTTTTCTAGGCTGTCCAGCCCCCCACAGATATAGGTGATTTTGTGCATTACAATCCCCAGTCGCCAGTCAAATGGTTGATAGGATCGAATACATCATTAGCACAGTATGAAAACATTGACCAATTGAAATCTACACCATGACAAATGACAAAATATACAAAATCCTTGTCCTTGTGGGGACCAAAAAATTCCCCCATGAAGAAAACAACTTACAAATCACACAGAATGAGGTGTTTTGAAAATCAGAAAATGCCTGTAGTTTTGTGTGAGAGGGAGGTTTAGGTGTAGAGTTAGAGTAAGGGGATAGAAAATACAGTGTGTACAGCAGAAAAAAAAATATACTCTATTTAATGTCCCCATAAATCATGCACTCTTAAAAACACTGGGTTAAAATGAACCCAATTAGAGTGTGGAAATCCAGTGTGTGTGTGTATGTGTACACATTATATACCCAGACATATACTGGTTTAGATACACTACTTTGATCAAGCACAAATGGGTCTGTCCTAATTACAGTAACTCAGGTATAAATCAGTCCGATCCAGTATGCATTGCTTTGTTCGATTATAGATTGGTTTGATTAAGTAGGACTATATATTTGTTTGTTCACATATATATTGGTTTAGATACATCACTTGGCTTAAATTTATATTGGTTTGTTCAACTACATATTGTTGTGAGTAGTGGAGCCGCGAGAACGGAGCAAGGCCAGTGGAGTTAAAGATAATGAGCCTACGCCATTCACTGGTCTCAAATGCCAAGGAGGATCTCTTGAAGGATAAAAGTGACGACAGTGTTGGATGAGAAAAAACCAGGCCTGGGCTATTTATGTTGTATTGGGTCTGTTTCTGTGTGGCAGTCGTCTGTGAGGGGCTGTCACAATATTTTTTGTTTTGTGTTTATTTTATTATTAAATATGTTTAAATGTTCACTGGTTTCCGCCTGCTTCTTCCTGTATCTATGAATATTGTTACAATTGATTTGTTCAGGAATATTTTTTTTCAACTATATATTGGTTTAGATGGATGGATGGCTCACATTGGACATTGGATGGCTCAAGTATATATTGCTCTGATCAAGTATATATATATATATATATATATATATATATATATATATATATATATATTGGTTTGTTCAAGGATATATTGGTTTGTTCTACTATGTATTGGTTTCTTTTAGTATATATTGGCTTGATTAAGTTTGTATGGGTTTGTTCAAGTTCACATGGGTTTGCTCAAATATATATTGATTTTTCAAAAAACACATTGTTTGTATAAGTTTCTATACTTTCATAATTGATAAATTACTAGTCATGTGATAAGATCACAATGGGTGTGTTCGACTTGAAGCACAGTTACAGACGGTGATCAACGAGAGCAGCTGCTTGCAGTCGGGGGCGGAGTTGAAAACGGAGCCGTCAAGCCGGACACTTTCTGACCACGTCAGTGACACTCATGCGGCGTCTGCATACTTTATCACAGATGAAGTGAATTAAATGTAATATTTGTCACATACCTGTACACAGACATTTCAGAAACATTTCCATGAGAAACAAACATTTTTTTACTGCTTAATACAGCGCCATCTTTTCAAGAATAAAATTCAACATAATCATATAAACTATTTAAATACTAATAAAGTGAGGGTATATGCTTTTATCAGTGCTGTATGATAAACGTGACTCAATACAACAGTGTAACTACAATACAAAAATGCTTTTACTATTCTAAAAACACAGATCTGTTGCCATTATTGGAACTGAAAAGTTTCATCTAACCCAAGCGCCATCTTCCCGCTCTCTCACGTGAGGCCAATAAGGAAGTGACTCAAACTGCAATTTATCGATGGGCCGCTTGAGGCTGGCTGCAAAAGGGAGTCAGTCCCATAGACTCCCCATGTTAAAATGCACAACTTTACAGCAGAAAAAAATATTTTGCTCTAAATACCTAATTTTGCCCTTCATGACTACTGTGAGGGGGGTAAATCTTTTTTATAAATCATCCATTTAAATTATATTAAGACTTAAAGTTCTGCATAATTAAGGGCGTGGTGACTTGACAGGTGGATTGCCGCTGCTGACACAGCTGTAGCGGTAGGTGGGTCTGACTTCAGCAACTAGCTCCCGCCTTTTTGCCCATTTTTGATTTTCCGGGAGAGTCGAGCGGTGACGCGCTGCCAAGATGGCGACGGCCCGCTCTGCACACCTTAGGCTTCAAAAAACATGCTTCAGGAGTCTACGGGTGACGTCATGGACACAACGTCCATCTTTTTATACTGGGGCTGCATCCGAAAACTGAAAAATGCTGCCTTCGGAGGTCGCATTCCAAGGTAGGAAGGCATCAAGGCATGTCCGAAATCAATGTCAGCCTCATTTCCTGTCTCCTGAGATGCCTTCATCTGGCCGATATTTGAAGGCACCATAGATGTATCCTTCGCTGCCTTCGATATCCCACAATCATGTGCATTCCATTCTGTGAGAGTTCAGCCAAAAAATAAAGACGGCATCTGAAAGTTGCGGTCGGTAATCAGTTTGTGTTTAAATGTATGTTTCTGAACAACCTTTTCCACTTTTTATGTAATTTCTAGCAAGAAATTAATATAAAAGTAATGAAATATCCACTCAGTTATCACCAAAGCTCTCTATATTTTGCTGTAGATCAATAAACCATTTCTCAGCCTCAGAAGCCTGTCCGAAATCCATTTCATGAGGTGCCTTCGGGCAAAAACGCTGCCTGCAAAGTCATTGCCTGATTAGACAGCAAGGCAGCTCAAGTCACCTGCCTAAGTTTTCGGATGCAGCCAGTCTATGATCTAACCCGAAACACACGTGCTCGAGTCTGGCCAATCATGAACATCAGTGCTCCTGCAGTCGCTCTGGAGAAACTTCAGCGGCTGAGTCAGCCGGCTGCTCTCTAAACACTCTTGTGGTACTTTGATGACCTACGTGATAGTCATGTGGCATCGGCGCCGTCTCAAGTCGGAAAAAATTTCTAACTGGCATTCACTGCTTCAAGTCAGATTGCGATCTGTTTGCGCAGTGCATCATGAAGTCGAACGCACCTATTAACATATCACACGAACACTGTCATGTGATCATCAAAAAATACAAGCCAATAATACAACCAAGATAGAGTGAGGGAAAACACCTCTTTGGTGTAAAATGCAATCCCCCACCACCCTCTGGTCTTCCCAAAATAACCATCTGATAAAGTCAAGATACATTTATGCTGTTGTTATGGACTAAGTTGACAAGAGAGATGTATAAGTATTCACCATGAAGCTTAAACTGGTGGTCTACCTAAAATAGAAAATGGATTTCACAGTAAGTGATCTCATTTTCAGCAGTAAGAAAAAAAGTGTTTTAAAGCTTGTTGTTAGGTAGAACATCACAGTTATTTATTTATTTATTTTTAAATCTAGATTGTTAATCTTCAGAAATTAATAAGAAATTTAAATGGCCTAATTGCTTGTAGTGAAAAAATAAATAAATAAATCACTTAAAAATACAAATACAAATGTACATTAATTTGATTTGTCCACACAACAAGAACGTCCTTAAACATTAATGTATGTAACATTTAATTTCCTTTCCATAAACTCTTAGAAAAAAATGACCATTTGATGGGGTGGTAACTGATGTGACAGGGTGGTTCACTGTGACAAGGTGGTGTGGACAAAGTGTTTCCCTATATGAATAGCTGGTTTTAAATGTAAAAAAACTGGGGGAAGGTAGATATTTAAATTGGAGATGTAATACAAAACTTTAGTCAAGGTATGAAAAGCTGAAAAGAGCATTATAACAGTGATGGGAAAGTTGCTTTCACACATCTCACTGGATTTCCATGTGGCGGGACGTCACATTAAATTCATGTGTTGTGGGGGCTTTTGTGTTTGGAGGTTGATACTGTGCTACAAAATAACAGTGTGCAGAGTTGCTTGTTGCTGTGAGGAACCAAAGTCGACAGCTTGAATCTCTGAGCTGTATTTGCATGTATAGTTTTCAGAGAAATCAACGAGGATCACTCCCTCCACTTTTGACAGGTTATTTTTCAACTTTCTGCAGTAGGAGTACTGTTGATTTATGTTGAATGTGTGGAATAACTTCACAAGATTGCTTTGTGTGTCCTTCATTGTTTTCTTCACTGTGATCTTGACAGTGGTACGTAAGAATCTTCCCTTGCATCTTCCCTCGACTGTTGTCAGCTCAGGTGAAGAAGGTTTTTACTTTGGACTTGAAAGCAGCAGTGAACCTGTTCATGGGATTTCTGTTGTTGGAACAGAGATCTTCGCTCTGAACACTGCGACGCCTCTTTGAAAATCTGAGTGCATTTTTGGCAAATCCTTGTACCCTGTACTTCTTCATAATTCTCACCACTGTTACCTGTCCTATTAGCTGTTCTCCTTTAACTTTTCTTGCTTTTCAGTACTTATTCTTTATGTCTTCATCCAAGATTTCAAGGCTACTGCTCCTGTCTTTGTTAATTGTGTTATTTTTGAATGAAGGAAGTTGTTTTTCTTTAGGCGCTTAAATCAAATTCACTTTCCCAGAAATCAAATTATTATATTTTCAGAATAATACACATACATGTCTCTTTGTTTTTGTTTTTTGTTTTTTCATCAAGGACATTCTAACTAGGTGGTTGAATAAAAATATTTGGGCTTTATATTTAAAAATGACCTCAAGTTTATCTTTCACATCAAGTATCTAGTAAGCTAGCCAGTTAACAATATTTTTCAATTAGGCTATTGTAATTTTGTAATTCAGAGTTACTGATTATTGTAGCAACAATGAGTTGTACAGAATAATTAACTCAAATGATATATAGGGAATTTGAATAATTAATCAGGAAAATGATTAATATATATATATATATATATATCTCATATGACAGTTACAATAAATTTTATTAATTATGAAAAATAGCTCAATTGTCTATACCAATAACTAAGCACAGGGCACTGTAATTTACTCATTAATATGTCAATATTCCATTCTTCATATCAATTATTGTGATATATCTTACTGTAAATTACTGCAAATCAAACAGTGGTTTGTCCAGCAAACCAGATCGACCTATCAATTTTCAATAAAGTTATCACTTCTTATAATTCAAGGAAAAATATTATCTGGCCATGAAAACATTATCCTATCATTATGATAAATTTAGTTTCTAAATTTAAAGCTTGTAGGTAAAGATCAGACATCTCAGTGACTCGTAATGTGAGCGGGTGGTGGAGACAAGAATCATGAATATATGGGTTTTAATAATGGAATAATAATACATCGAAACTACAAATCACACAGAGTAAATATGCGTACGACAATACAGACAGTAAACTTTTTACAAGACATAACGGAATCCAAATGAGGGAGAGAGAGAGAGAGAGAGAGAGAGAGAGAATGAAAGAGGGAGTGATCACAGAATGATTGGCCAGGACGGCGATCTGAGCGCGGCCCAACGAGGGTCGCACAGGAGAGCAGCGTGTCCGAGAACGAAGAACGAGAAGAAGAGGAAGAAGAGGGCAGACCTAGTTCGGTCGATTCTTATGGCTTGGGATGGTTCACGCCTCTTTTCGCGTGACCAACCAATGAACGTCCGCGATCTGAAGTGGAGGGAAAAGTTCCTTTGTCTCTGTGGAGACACCCACCCTAATGATTTAGGGCTTGTCAGATTTCATCAGGGATATTCTAGCAAGTTCGTAATTCCAGAATAATAGATTTTTCATTACTTTGCTTTAGATAAGTGGGTCTGTCAAAGCATGACTATTACAAGAACACCAAACAGTACATATATATATAACTGATAGAAACACAAAGTTACATTCAAATGCAGAATTACACACATTTTAAGATTAACACACGCTAATAAATTGCAGATAGTCCAAATTTATATGGGAAACATCTAATGTACCAAAAAGAAATACGTAATCCATTTAGAAAACATAAAAACAAAAGGTAATAGTTTAGAATGCATTGGGAAAAGAAACCAGTGACTTGGCTTCTCTCCTGTCCTTTTGCCCCGTGGGGTCATAAAGTTTTATGATCTGCAAAGGAGTGGGGGTTACATAAACATGACTATTTGAGAAAGAGTTAGAATGAAATCAAACACTTCCACTTATAAGTCAGCACTTTAACCATTTACCCAGGATTAACCATTTTTATGCAATACACAAACATTCAAAATACATATTAATAAGGACTTACAAAAGTAAGGAACTTTAAGAAAGGCTTCTTTTTGTGTGTGTGTGTGTGTTAAGGAATTTGGGGGGGTTTCAGGTCTCCTTTGAGGCTCGCATGGGTATCGTAAAATAATTTAAGTCCAGCCAGGCTGGCGCCAGGCCAGGCATTTAGTGCAAAATGGGTTTCATTTGTATGCCTGAATTTAACCCATGAATCGATTACCTTCAAATATGTTACATTATATTATTTTTAATTTTAAGCTAAAACTTTCCATACTCTAATATTGGTGTAAATGCATTAAAAAAAAAAATAGATTTGTCAGACTGGGGCTATTTTAGTCTAACTGTAGATGACACACTGACAAAAATAAAAAAAAAAAATTAAAAAGCATAAGACCCTTTTAAAGAGTTGTATGATAATCAAATGTGTAATCCATGTGTGCTAACAAATATGTGCTTGATCAAACTTACTATTTTAGTTAACATGAACTAAAAATAAACTATATAGTTCTATAGTTCTATGTTAATTTCAACATTTCTTTATGCATTATTAAAATCTATAGATG
This sequence comes from Carassius auratus, assembly GCF_003368295.1. NCBI lineage: Eukaryota > Metazoa > Chordata > Actinopteri > Cypriniformes > Cyprinidae > Carassius > Carassius auratus. Next base: position 351,697 of record NW_020525319.1, read on the forward strand.
TGCTTGTTAATGTCTTGATTATGTATGGTAACCCTCGTTTCCTGAAGGAGGGAACGGAGACGTCATGTTAGTGACCGACGAATTGGGATATCACTTCGATAGACTAATCTACTTCAAGTATAAACTAAATGAGCCAGTGCACTTTGGCATGCAATTATTGCATCCAGCTGTTGCTGAACAGCGTGAGTATGATAAGGCAGCAGGTGCAATGCAAACCAAGTTTTTGCTGAAGAGCCAAGCTGATAAGCCAGCACTTCAGCGGTGGTACATCAACCGTTGTGACAGAACGTGACATCTCCGTTACCTCCTTCAGGGAATGAGGGTTACCCTATGTAACCGAGACATTCCCTTTTAGTCGATCACTCTCAACGTCACAAAGGTGACTGACAAATTGATATCCCTACCAAAGCGCCATAAGTGCTGCCCCTTCCAGTGCCCTTTGCGAGTGGACTATACACGTACGAGCACTGCTTAGGTCTCAATATGGAATCCAGCCTTCCACATTCTCACGGATTTATCATGAAGGCCTGGCACCGGACATTACCCTGCATCTGGCTGCCATGGGTGATGGAGAATCTCAATACTTTTAGCAAGCCAACACTAACCGTGGCTTCTCAGTTTCAAGTTTGTTTTATTCATATAGCACATTTGAAAACACCAAGCACGGCTGACCAAAGTGCTGAACAAACTAAGACATAGAACACATGACAACCCACAGATTCATACCATAAACTCACAATACATTAAAAGCCAAAGAAAAGAAATAGGTTTTAAGAGATTATTTAAAAACATTTAAAGACTGTGCCGATCTGATATAGGTTGAAAGGATGTTCCACAGCTTAGGGCCAGCAACTGCAAAAGCTCTATCCCCTCTATGCTTTAACCGTGATCTGGGGACAGAGAGAAGTCTTTGATCACCAGACCTCAGATTTCGTGTAGGATAGTATGGATAACGTTGATAAGATAGATAGCTCGGTTCCAGATTGTTTATAGATTTAAAAGCAAAGAGAAGAATTTTTGACTCAATTCTAAGATGCACAGGTAACCAATGCAATGATTTTAAAATTGGAGTTACATGATCAAATTGACGCTGTCCTTTGAGGAATTTAGCAGCGACGTTTTGTACAAATTGGAGATAAGCGATGGAAGATTTAGAAATTCCAAGATTAAGAGAGTTGCAATAGTCCATATGATATGTAATGAGCGCATGGATAGCAATTTCTAAAGTTTTCACAAAGAGAAAATATTTCATTTTGGAGAGAAGGTATAGCTGATAAAAATAAGAACTAAATACTCCATTTATTTGTTTATCAGATGTGAGGCTCTGATCCCAGAAAACGCCTAGTTCTTAATACAGGAAGAAGTCAAAGGAGCAGTGTAGTCCAGGTCGATACATCTGCTCCCTGAATTTTCATTGGGGCCAAAGACTCATTCAGGAAAAAATAAAAAATAAATTAAAAAATTGAGAAACACATTTTCACTTCATCCAGGCATGCAAAAAGAGATTCTAGAGTTTATTTTATTTCAAGGGTAGATAAATTTGGGTATCATCTGCATAGCAGTGAAATGATACACCATGTTTTCTGAAAATAGAGCCCTTCCTTTTTTCTGTAAAAAGGAAATAAATACAAAAGTAAAAAGAATGGGTGCGAGAATAGTACCCTGTGGTACTCCTCAGGAAAGTTTAGCAGCATTTTTATCAAAACAAATCACCTAATCTGACAGAGAAACTTCTATTTGTTAAATATGATTTGAACCAAACAAGAACAGTTCCCTGGATGCCCACAAAATATTCTAGTCAAGATAAAATTATTTTATGATCATCTGTATCAAAAGCCAAGGTTAAGTCTAACAGAATTAGGATAATAGAGTCACCAGAGTCAGTCGCCAACAAGGACTCCAAAGGAGGAGGTGGTGGGCGAGTTGCGACATGTGATGGGAGCTCAGAACATCTTGTCAGACTGTTTGCCCGTTATACGTGGCCCCCCAGGAGGAGGCATCTGTCTAAACCACAGCATAAATGGAGATCTATTCTAGGGGCAACCCTGCCTGGGGGAATGTAAAATCTGACCATGGATGAAGGTTTAGCGACAGGCCAGTGTGACTTGGACCCAGTGAGTGCCGTGCTTCCACGCCCACCTCAGGACTTGGCCATAAAGTCAGTGCTGAAATGCAGTCTCATATGTAACGTGACGTTGAGAGTGACCGACTTAAAGGGAACATTGTTTAGACAAAATTTTTGGCTATCTTGGCTTTTGTCCAAAACCTTCTTTTGAAAACTAGCGACAGGTATTTGGCCCAGACTCAAATTCCAAAGCAGCACAGAAATATTCTCTGGAGTCTGACTGTCAATAATCATCCAAAAAGAACAGAGGGTGTCAGTTTGTGGCACTGCTGAGGTGGTATGGAAGACCAGGTTTTAATTACAAAAAGTTGCAAAATAAAGGACAAAAAGCAAAACTAAAAATTAAAATGTTCAAAAAAAAGGCAAGTGCAGGTGTACAAACACTGCTTTTGAAAAATAGTGAACGAAAATACAAGAGAAAGACCGGGGGAACAGAGGGGGGAAAAGATCAATGTATTTGACAGTGGCCTTCAGCTCATCTGCATTTTTTGGTCTCTTATGTATAATTTTCCTCTTGGCAATACCCCATAGATTTTCTATGGGGTTCAGGTCTGGTGAGTTTGCTGGCCAGTCAAGCACACCAGCACCATGGTCATTTAACCAACTTTTTGTGCTTTTGGCAGTTTGGGCAGGTGCCAAATCCTAATGGAAAATGAAATCAGCATCTTCAAAAAGCTGGTCAACAAAAGGAAGCATGAGGTGCTCCAAAATGTATTGGTAAACGGGTGCAGTGATTTTGGTTTTCAAAAAAACACAATGGACCAACGCTAGCAGATGACATTGCACCCCAAATCTTCACAGACTGTGGAAACATAACACTGGACTTCAAGCACTTTGGGGTATGAGCTTCTTCACCATTCCTCCATACTCTAGGACCTCGGTTTCCAAATGAAATACAAAACTTGCTCTCATATGAAAATAAGACTTTGGACCACTGGGCAACAGTCCAGTTTTTCTTCTACTTAGCCAAGGTAAGATGCATCTGATGTTGTGATTCAGGAGTGGCTTAGCAAGAGGAATTCAACTACTGTAGCCAAATTCCTTGACACATCTATATGCCTTGACCCCAGCCTCAGACCATTCCTTTTGAAGTTGACTCAAATTCTAGAATCGGTTTTGCTTGACAAGCCTCATAAGGCTGCAGTACCCTTGGTTGGTTCTGCATCTTTTTCTTCCTCACTTTTTCCTTCCACTCAACTTTCTGTTAACATGCTTGGATACAGCACTCTGTGAACAGCCAGCTTCTTTGGCAATGAATTAATTTGTAGCTTACCCTCCTTGTGAAGGGTGTCAATGATTATCTTCTGAACAACTGTCAGATTGGCAGTCTTCCCCATGATTGTGTAGCCTTGTGGACCAATTTGAGAGACCATTTTGAAGGCCCAGGAAACCTTTGCAGGTGTTTTGAGTTAATAAGCTGATTGGCATGTCATCATATTCTAATTTGTTGATCACTTTTTCACGACATTCTAATGTATTGAGATGCACCTGTATATCTGGTTATATAATGCATTATAAACTAATGCATTTGTCATTAAACTATACTTTCAACCAGTGAACCAATCCATATTCACGCAATACATATGTATTATTTCCTGAAGGGCTTCCCATACCCACATGTAGCAGTGGCACAGGTGTCTGTGGTCTAGTCTGTTTATAAATAGAGCAAGACATGGCTTCAGGGAAGGCCACTGTGTCGAAGTTACACACACACACACACACACACACATTGGATTTTCATTATTTATGGGGACATTCTGTAGGCGTAATGGTTTGTATACTAGGTTTGTATACTATACAAACTGTATTTTCTATTGCCTTACCCTAACCCTACACCTAAACCAAAATTACAGGGATTTTTTTGATTTTTAAAACACTTAATTCTGTATGATAGGCTTGTTTCCTCATGGGGACTCAAAAAATATCCCAACGAGGTCAGTATTTATTGGTATAACTATACATTTGGGGACATTTGATCCTCATAATGTAGGTGAATACCAGGTATACACAAACATACATCAGGTTTTCATGTTTTATGGGGACATTCTGTAGACATACTGGTTTTTATACAGTACACATTAGTTTTTTCATTTACTCTCTAACTCTACACCTAAAATCCTACCCCTCACAGCAAACTTCATTCATATACCTACGAAACTACATTCATATACATAATGCTCATCATAATTGACAGCTATGATGTAAAATACACTAAATATACATATTACTTTAGATTTTACAATTTCACATGTTCATATTTGTCTTCATTTTAAAGGCAAAATTTGTATTTTTCTCATCCACAAAAACCCTTTGTCCACTGTCCATGATCCCATTATGAATATATATATATATATATATATATCGGGGCCGAGAGCCGTGGGAATGCTGCGAGGCCGGTGGAGTGATTGGAAATGAGCGACACCTGCGACACTCACCGGTCTCGAGCGTCCATGGCGGCACACTTCCTCACCTCCTCGATGGCACTGCGGGTTCACCACAGTGACGAGGGATCTTCAGCAATGCATCCCTCCTTCTCCCAGGTTTCAGCACCAGTGTAACAATAACAATAAATTCCATCACGGAGGCCGCAGGCTCCGGCCCCCTGGCGAATGGCGCCGACTCCTCCGCTCCCTCACGGATGGCAGCCGCCACTCCACATCATGGGCGGCGGGCAGCGTCCATCCCCATCTTTTTTGCAGAACGCGATATATCCGCTTAACCAATCCCATCACACAATTCCACGCACTCTGGACAGTAATGGCGGTGCTCTGAATACACTCGGCATCCCCAGTTTTCCTCATTTACTTTGTGATTAACAAACAAGGGCTGCACGATAAATTAAATGTGATTGCCATGTGCATCTCATCAGTAAAGCTGGTTCTCTGATTTATAGTAATGGTAAATCTCCATCACGTGCTTTCAGTTTGGAAATTATTCAGATGCATTTAACACATAGGGCTGTAGATCACTGACAAGCTACGCTAAATTACGTTCATTAGAATCACATTCTATTATGAACACGATATTGCGTAGCTTGTTTGCCCTTACGAAAGGAAAATATATTTACCAATATATTTCTTAAAATATATTGTGTTATATTGTAATATATTATTTTCCCTTTTTATTTTCTAATATTTAATATATTTGAATACATTTAATAATATATTGATGAGACATATATTATATAATATATTGCAAAATATACAAATGATTGCCGCTTTTAATATATTGCAATATATTAGAAAAATATATATAAGAATATATGCCTAATATATTACATGATATTTTCCAATATATTGCAATATATTTTTGTTTTATAAGGGTGTGTTAGATTTTTTTATTGATGACATTTATCTTTTTGTTAATACAGCACATAGCACTAGTCAACCAAATGAATCTAACAATCTAACATGGCAAAGATGAATGCACTTTTTTCGAAGTTGAATGTAAGGGAAATATCATTTTGGAATGTGATGTTTTCATGTTCTTGTTCATGATGAAATTTTATTTTATTGCTGTAATTAATTTATAGCATTAACAAGATGACCTGTTGAATTCATTTTGGAAGCAATGACTGTAGGATGTATTTTTAGTCCAGTGCCTGTATATAAGATTATTATTGACTAAGTTCAGAGACTGTCATATGTGAATCAACTTACTATGTTGTGTATTTTCATCAGTTTCAATAAAATCCATATGAAAGTATTTTTATTAATATTGATTAAATTGATTTATTGCATAAAAAAATAAATAAAAAAATAATTTTAAAAAAATCATCAAAATGGATTTATTGCGTTTTGGAACCAAACTCTTCATATATATTGGAAGCAAAATAAATAAATAAATGTTTAAGTACCATTGTTTTTTAAATTTAAGTTTTATTCAATTTTAACTTAAATTAGAAAAAAGCACAAAATTACTTGAATTTAAGTAACTAAAATATAAAAAGTAAATTCTCAATCTAAATATGTATAAATAGTATAATAATATGTAAATAATACTAAAAAAGGAAACAAAATATTGCATGTGATATTAACTTGACTGTATGACTGGAACAAGCTCTATAAAGAAGTTAAGTGTTTTTTTTTTTTTTTTTTTCTTGTGTCCCTAAATCTGTACGTGTCCTCACTATGCTCGGCTGAAAGGGAAAAGTTACATCTCCAGGCAACTGCACATTTCCGAGCGGTTGCCGAGGAAACACCTGAAAGTTTCCCATTAGTGTCAGCGATAATTTTTTAAGCAACTGGTGCTTGGTTTGAAAAGCCTGTGGTAATGACAAAGAACAGCTGCTGTTGAAAACCTCTGTCAGGAGCAGGGGGCTCTTATATCATCAGATTCTCATGAAATCTGACTAATCTTCCGTTATTATCATAATTTGGATGTTTAAAGAAACAAAAATCTGTATCATTTAAAACCGAAAGTGAAAGTGTAACAAGATTCATTGAGAGAATATCACAGAGTGCCCTTTTCAAAGAAAATGAGCATCATAGGCTGATGAACACAAGATGCTTGTAGTTGAAATATGAAGTGGTAAAGGCAGGGGCCCTGCACAAGATATATATATTCCAGACTGTTCAAGGGCCCTCTCTTCCTTTGGGGCCCTGGTAATCCTGGATAAAGGACTAATCACTCAAGCATTTAGCCATGAAAGCCAATGGGTGGGTCAAAGCTTTAGAAAAGCCAACACGTGTGATTAGAAATTCTTAGAGTTCTTATTCATGTATATTCCTGATTTGTAAAAGAATAATGTCATCTCATTGCTGATTGCACTTTTTCTCACATTCCAAATCATAAAATGTGCCTATCCCAATTCAGGCTTTCAATGCGGAAAGACGTGAGAGGATAACTAAGCATATCTTTTACCAACTAGCCTTGCCACCATAATTCCAGCATGAAAACATTCCAAAATGAAGACAATCAAAGCCTGGACTGTAATTTTATCATACCACAATACAAAATAGCTGTGGATGTATGCAGACCAAAGACAAACAAAGTTATCTGTGAGACATCTTGTGTTTGTGAATACACATATCACTAAGATAATTTTAATTTTAATTTTTTCACCTAAAAATGACAGCTATCTGGAATATCTGAAATATCAATGAGCTGTTGTCATATGTCCTTTCCAGTAGAACCAAGTCTACCAGGATAGGATGGGTTTGAGGTTGATTTTAGACTTTTATATTAGCAATTTGTTTTGTATTCTTGTATATCTCTTAAAAGAAAACTCAATTAAACTGTGTTAACTTTTTAAAAGAAATATAGACAATCATATTAGCCTAGTATAGTCTATTTTGCCCCAAGGAAATTAATCTGATCTTAAGTAACCTGGTATTGGCAATACTAGAAGATTTATCGTCTGGTGGCAACTGGCGTGCTTAACTGGTCCAGAAGCCTGTCAATATTTATAAACAAGGATGGGAGAGTGATTCTTATCCATCTGCTATCTGTAAGTGCTGGGTAAACCTTGCACGAATGAGAAAACATTCTGACGCAATGCACTGTAAAGACAGCTTTCCACCAGCAACCTGGAACAGTAGAAGATCTATTTACCGGACACCAAAGGTCCTGGATTTGACAGCTCTCAAAAACATTCACTGTATTCTTGTGCACTAAAAAGAACGAAACCACTCTAACTGTACACAGAATGCATTACACTATAAAATTAAGTTGTCAATCACTCCTGAGAGAAATGCTAGGTTTCAGTAACTATTGCACAATGTGCAGGTGTTCACATGAACGCAGACCAGAATTCAGAAAACCATTTTAACATCAACCAAACTCTGATGTCAAACACACTGGGGCTGATACCAAAACCCCTAAAATAAAACGGTCCACTCTTAACAGCTCATCGTGCTTAATTGTTCTTTTTTGCTCTTTACTCTTGTTTCTCGTCTCTTGTCTAACACAAACAAATTTCCGTGTCTGTATTACTTTACTTTCATAGAATGCACTGCATTTAATAAAACAAATAATATATATATATATATATATATATATAGTACAGACCAAAAGTTTGGACAACCCTTCTCATTCAAAGAGTTTTCTTTATTTTCACAACTATGCAAATTGTAGATTCACACTGAAGGCATCAAAACTATGAATTGACACATGTGGAATTATATATGGAATTATATACATAACAAAGAAGTGTGAAACAACTGAAAATATGTCATATTCTAGGTTCTTCAAAGTGGCCACCTTTTGCTTTGATTACTGCTTTGCACACTATTGAGATTCTCTTGATGAGCTTCAAGAGGTAGTCACCTGAAATGGTCTTCAACAGTCTTGAAGGAGTTCCCCGAAAGATGTTTAGCACTTGTTGGCCCTTTTGCCTTCTGTCTGCAGTCCAGCTCAACCCTAAACCATCTCGATTGGGTTCAGGTCCGGTGACTGTGGAGGCCAGGTCATCACTCTCCTTCTTGGTCAAATAGGCCTTCAGTGTGACTCTACAATTTTCATAGTCATGAAAATAAAGAAAACTCTTTGAATGAGAAGGTGTGTCCAAACTTTTGGTCTGTACTGTATATAAAGAATTAAGTAAGGAACAGTTGATGACAGCCCTTTGAACTTTTAGGAAATAAGGTTATGCACACTTGAGGTTGTGATGTAAAGCGTTACACCTCGGGCGTGCGTTCTGTTCTAATAATTCAACAGCCTGTCAGTGGAGTCAGTTATGCCCCTTATACAGTAACCACACTTCAAGACGTCGCTCAGATGTTGTATTTTAAGACAATTATCAGGTTCTTATCCATAAAATGGTCCTGCATGTAGAACTACAATAAACAAGCTACAGGTAGTCCAAAATGCAAAGGCTAGAGTCCTTACCAGGTCAAGAAAATATGATCATATTACCCCAATTTTACAGTCTCTGCACTGGCTACCTATTAAAGTTGCTGTAGGGAACTTTAGTAAAAAAATATTTTTTTACATATTTATTTAGCCTATCATTATGTCCTGACAGTAGAATATGAGACAGATAATCTGTGAAAAAAATCAAGCTCCTCTGGCTCCTCCCTGTGGTCCTATTGCCATTTGCAGAAATTCATCCGCTCCCGGTAAAAAATAACCAATCAGAGCTGCGGTCCGTAACTTTGTTTGTGTTCAAAATGTAGAAAAATTTATATAATAAGCAAGTACACCATGAATCCATTTTCCAAACCGTGCATGTTTTTGGCTTGTCCTGAATCACTAGGGTGCACCTATAATAAGTGTTTATATTCAGACTATTTTAGATTGCTTCGGGGGTACCGCGGCGGACATAAGCAGAGAGAAGTAGTTCCGGCTACGATTTTCTTCCGCAAGACGCAAGCAGTTCTGTTTATTAACCGCTAGAGCGTCAAAAGTTCCCTACCGCAGCTTTAAGTTCCGTATCAGTTACAAATTATCATTACTTACCTATAAGGCCCTAAATGGTTTAGCTTCTGCGTACCTAACTAGTCTTCAACCACGTTACAATCCATCACGCTCCCTAAGGTTTTGAAACGCTGGACTTTTGGAAGTTCCTGGCATAGCAAAGTCCACTAAAGGAGGTAGAGCTTTTTCACATTTTCGCATTTGGCTCCCAAACTCTGGAATAGCCTTCCTGATTATATTAGATTAAAAACACATCTCTTTTGCCAAGCAAGTAATGCATCTCATAATTTTTGACTGCAGTTGTATCTGATTAAATGTGTATTATTATTCTTTAGCTTAGGTTAAACAAATTAATTTAACTTGGTTGGAACAGCAGCTACGCTTATTATGTCTCTATTTGTTTCTCTGTTTTACCATGGGATGTAACTAGGATTTACACAAGCACCAGTCTGGACCCAGAACACCTGAGAAGAGATGATGCTGACCCTCAGAGGACCTCAGATGATGCCAACCCTGAAACAACAAACAGAATAAACAAATATTGCTACAAGTGTGATTGCATCATATAATAATTGCTTCTAATAGTGTTCATTGTCTGGTTGACTACGTCTTGTATATATATATTTTTTTTTCCGAGAATTTCTGCCATATACACATAAACTGTCACAGTCACCACTGATAAGCGACTACTAAATATTGTAGAAACCTAATTTTCTGTAAAGTTCCTTTGCAATGATTTGTATCTTAAAAAGCACTATACAAATAAACTTGAATTGAACTGAACTTAATGTAATTTAATTTATCAAATTTTTACACATCTGATCCGGTGTTTGTAAGGGAGAGAGAGCTGGAGAAATGGAGTCTCTGTTTTCCGTTTTGCAATTTTTTTGCCTGTTCAGTGTCGTTGTGGGTCTTGGTTCTTTTGATGTTGTAGGTTGCAAAGACCTCTGAAATAAAATAAAATAGTTGGGCAAAGTGATATGGACATGTAATGTGTAATACATTTTTTAATCTGGTTTTCATAAGCACACCTGGAGATTTGTTTTTTTAACCCATTAAATGTAACTATTAAAAATAAATGTATAAATAACATTAATAACAGTATTATTGCACTTTATTTCATTCATTCAACATTTTCAAACCTAAAATCAGCAATGTTTTATTTTGGTGGGTTGCCAGCAAATAAGTATACATTTAACCCTTTGAGTGGTATAGTCCCACATATGTGCATCACAATCAAGATCAAGATCATTTTGAAAGGGGTTTAAACAACAAAACACACTCATTTACACATGTTTATGAATCTGAATGTCTAAGTCTAACGTATACTTAGCATAGATTTATGCTTTTAATTAGATGTTCTAAATCGGTGATTGTGCATTAACAGCTGTTAACCATATTGGTGCCCAAACAGGAGGTCTGAACTTATTTACCCAGCACTTTTTATTTTGGTTATGCATGCGCATCTTCATACCACTTATGCACATCCCTGCTGAGTTGAATTATATCATTTAATTGTTAAATTAATATTTCAGCAGGCAGGTTTTGAGATTTCAGGATTCCCCCATTCATTTAGATAGCAGCATTATAATTATGGCCACAGTGTGAACACACTTTCCTTGAAAGGGGCTTTGCTCAAGTAATAGCATTCTAGTTTAGCATGAAGCTAATATTTGTTGGGTTAAATATATCTGCTGCTTAAAATATATTTAAAAATATTTGAAATATGCTTCAAATCTATGACATAAAAGTCCTCCAAAAAAACAACCTTTTCTGATTGAAAGTCGATTCTATCAACGTATTTCTAACTGTTGTCTGTCAAACTGTATGAATAGAAACAAGAATATTAAATTAAAATATTAAACTTTAGAATTAAATAAACAATAATACAATTCTATGTAATCCTTCTGGAAATCAAGTTACCAAGGACTACTCCTATATGTATTAACATATATGTATATGTGCTGTTAGACCTGAATGCAATACTGGAGACTTCTCAGAAGCCCAACCTTTGCAGTGAATACAAGTAAGGTCTGGAATCCTAAAGTATAAAGCAGATCATGAAACCACATAAACATATGTTCCCCAAAAAAACCTTTGTGATCTCTGAGTTGTCCCAATACTCTGACATTCCTAACCAGTGAGTAAGGCCCAGTTTGTATGTGTTCATCTGGCTGTTTTGAGGGTGGTAATGCCAGGAGCCAGAAGCCAAGGGGAAATGAGTTATGACTGCCAGTTGTACGCCGTCACAGTCAGTCAGCTTCAGCTCTAGCCTTGGGCAGGAACATGAACATCCTGTCCTATCTGTCCTCAGGTGCCTACACTGGAAAGGAAAAGATGGGAACACGAGTATATATATATATATATATATATATATATATATATATATATATATATATATATATATTAGAACACAGTTTGGACATTAAAAAAAAATCAAATGTCAAGCCTATAATTTTATATAAATAACTTAAGTTTCAGTAATCATCTTTCAAATCTGTTTTCAGATTCAGAAAAAAACAACAATATGAACAATTTTAATTCATTTATTGTGTGTGTGTGCTTTACTTTTTGGAGCTTGACAGTCCCTCTGAACTGCCACTGTATTGATTGTATAAAGATATAAAAGCAAAGAAAGAAAATAAAGTTTGGAATGAAATGAGTGTGAATAAATAATGACTTTTTTTTAGGTGAACTATCCCTTTAAATCATAAAGTAATGAGATGGCTGGAATAGTCTTACATTTTCCACACGTCAGAAGCATCAAATTAGTGGAAAAGAAGCTGTGGATAATGGCTATGGTTTTTATCTTTGAGTGATTGCCCCAGTTAGAAAAGTAAGCCAGATTGTGAAAATCAGGAAGATAGTCTTCTAAGCTGCAGCACAAGGAAGCATTTCTTCAATGGAAGGAGACACAGTTTGTACCATGTCACCTAACAAGCTCTCTTATTATTGTTCTGTCAGCAGGTAAGTTATGATGACTGTCTTAACAGCACAAATGCATTGGATTACAGACCGAAGCAAAACTAATGACCTTGTCACTGACATATCTAAAAAAATAAAAAAATAAAAACACCGGAGAGGTAAACTCTTCTTCTGAAAATTGCTTGTTTTTGTTCAAAGCAGATCATTTTGTTTTCACAAAAGCTTTTTTAATCCAGTCTAATGTCAAAAACAGGTGCCATATGGAAAAATACATGAACAGAGGTTTGGATTGCAAGTGTCTAAAGAGTGGCTGGCCATATAGCTACCTCATGCTGAGACATCTGGTTGGGTTGAAAACTGAATTGACTTTAGGGATGAACTGATTTAAAGAGGCTTTTTGAACTTCAAAAGTCTTCAACATCTTCAAATTACTCTAATATAGTTATTAAACTTGGAAGTGTTTATTATTCTGTTGGTTTGACTTACTGTATTCATTTTATTTAAGACCACCAGAAATGGCCACAAAGCAATTTTTCATAATAATTTTTCATGGTGGAATTACAGTACATTACAACTAGTTTGCTTGATACAGTGTGACAGTAAAACCAACAATTCAACATTCCGCCATACTACACTGCTTCTTGCTGTAAAATGTATTTTACATTTTACTGGAAGTAGTGTGGCAGTAAGTCAGCTGTGTTGAAAATAATAAACTTAGCAGCATCACTATTTTCAGTAAGGAATGTGAGCTAAAGATTATTTCTCAAAATCCATGTTATGCATTTCTGGAGATTTATTGCACACCTAGCCAAAGCTCAATTTGCATTACTGCTGTCTTCAGTCAATTTCATCTAAACCATTTTCTGGTAAAATAAAAGTCTATTACATAAATGTAGTAAGTAAGTACACATTCTTAATTAATATAATTCAGTAATAAACGTGTAATTGTACTGTAACACACCATAAATAGTGTAACTAATTTTTCAGAGTGCACTATATCAAATCAATTAAAGTGTGAATCTGTTTAAAAAAAAAAAAAAAAAAAAAAAATAAAATTGTAATAGTATCACCAACGGGACATATTTCAGTTAGTTTTGACAGGTCAGTTTAACACCTCTTAATTAAGAGTTGAACTGAAGTCACCCGGAACTGGCCCTATGGTTACATCATTTAAATGACATTAGATCGGGGCTAGTATCAGTGCGCTTGATAACCTTTGTTATACGGCATGTGGTCTCAGGCTTCAGACCGTTTTATAATAGCAATGTTGCTTAAATGATCTACATGACCTTCGCTATGAGTACAAAATGATACAGTCAGATTATTCAAGCAGAAAACCAACCTTGAGGCCAACAGATGCTCAGATCTTTCATGATGTGTGTGTGTGTGTAACATGCAGTACTGCGGTTAAGGTGAACATTCAGGAAAATACTGACTTTTGAATTATTTTTAATTTTACAGAAATGTTAAAATTCCATTTAAATGTGGTAATTTCTAGCCTCTTCTTAATGAATGAACAGTGAGTGTCAGGAGGAAATTGCTTCTCTTTGGTCTGTGGACAGCCCCCCAGCAGACAAGCATTGTGCTCGTGGTGACTCACTCACATGGCTGTGCAATCAGCTGGACAATCGTAGGAGAAAATAACAGTAATGAAGACATTTCATAATGACATTTGGTGCAACAAGAACTTAATTGTAGCCAAAAACATAATGGTGCCTTAGTGCCCATACATACATTATATATTAACATCGCAATACCCATAGTGCCCCGTATGCTTATACTCAAGGGCATCTGTTATAAAATAACACTAGAGTTTTATCATTATCAAGTGTGTTTAAGCTATCTTTCTTTAAGGTAAATTTCACTTGCTTTGATATTTTGTTAACTAATGCTCTGATACATTGAGTAGTGTAGGTTTGTCCAAGTAATTTTTATTTTTTTTTTTATTTTTTTTGACTTTCAGTGATACTTCAGACCTATTTGGACAGTAACTGTTTCTCATATACATACCTGCAAATTCACATATTCATATATCCTGTTTAATAATAAAATAAATGATGTGGTGTGGTTTAAATGGTGTTTGTATCTGTTTCGTTCCATTCTTTCCTTATTTGGTTCAGTTCCTGTTCTCATTTAGTTAATAATAGTTCATTCTTTGTTGTATTGATCATCTCATTTGCTCCTTTGTTCCCATGTGTTTATAATCCTTCAGTTTCTGCCTGTTCATCATCCTGGATTAATGTTGTTTTCTATGGTCAGTGTGTGTGGATGTTTATTAAAAATGTATTTACCTCACTCCTTCGTGCACCCTTTACTATAACCATGATCGCATGACAAATGGTGTTGCGTCTTGTGATTTATCTTCACAAATTGTATTTGAAAAATGTGGAAATTAACAGAAATAAGTCTATATAACACACATTTTAATTTGAGTGTGCATGTGTGTGTGTGTGTTGTTGTTGCAATTATAATGACACATTTGAAAAGTTTGTGATTTCCAAATTTTGCAGTGGAGCAAAGACAGAATATTATTTTTGAAACAGTGTCCTGTACTTCAGAAATAAAAGTATATTTTAAATACTTGACCACACAGCATAGCTTTCTGAATTCTGTAAAAACTAAAAAAAAAAAATAGCACATTTTAAACTACTTAAATATTCTCCATTTCACCTCTGGCTGTGAGCAGAAATTCAGAATTATAATTTGAGAATTTAAGAATATAAGCAATAGTCTGATAGAGTCAGTAACTGTTGGTATCGCAGGGGTCCCAAAGCACTGCCACTGTTTCACAGTTCAGCAAACAATACTGGGTCTGATGCTAAATCACAGTGGCATGGGGGGAATAGACAGCAGAACTAAAGACAGGAGAAGAATTGGACTTTATATTGAAGAATAAATTAGATTATTTATTTGACCTTTCATGCATTTTTCACTGCATTATTATTGATTTGTCTATCCCAATCAAAATAAATGTACAAAGATTTACAAAAATCAGAAAATATAACTAAACAAAAAACACTTTTCTGCATTCTGTAGAGATTCTCAATATAATCATGGCTTTGTATGCAGGGTTACAGTCAGCTGTGGACTTACCCATTTAGCAAAGTTAGGCAACTGCCTTGGGCCCCCAAAAGCCAAGGGCCCCCTAAAATGCTTTTCAAAGGAGATATGCATTAAGGACTGATATGAGAACGCTTGCTTTTTATGGTGCTTATAATCACGACAACCATCTGCGAGTCTGAGTTGAACACACTTCTTGTGTATCTTGCTTGTAGCAAATGAAAATATCATGTATCTGAAGCTGTAATTAAATATTGAGCAACAGTGCTTGTTATATATTTATTGTTTTAAATGTAGCTTTTAAGAACACAGCAGAGGACGCATACACAGTTACTTGTTTGGCTGATTTAATCCTTAGGTGTGTAAATGTATCATTTTGTTATAGTGATGTCCAGTTCGTGAACAAATTGTTCTTTTTAAACCAGTTCACCAAATCAGACTGAATCGTTCAAAACAGTTTGCATCTGGAGTCAGGACTGATCCACAATTTTCTAAAGTTTCTCACTTTTCAGACATGCCTGATAAGTCCCTATGACTCTAAACCAATATCCCAGAGTATATGTCACTGCTGTAACTCCAACAGCACTGAAACATGCTGTGCAGACTGAGAGAATGATGAGCAGCTAAAATACTGAGCATCTGTGTACTACTGAACAAACGGTATACTGCTACAGCGGTTATACTGAGAACGTCTCGGTTACGTACGTAACCCTCGTTCCCTGATGGAGGGAACGGATACGTTATGTCGACCGACAAATGGGGTCTCACTTGGGAGGCCAATCATCTCTGATTTTAAGAGAAAACGCCAATGAAATTGGCAAGTGGATTAACACACCTGAGCCACTCCCCGTGCCAGCGGGTATAAATAGGGCGACAGGTGCATCCACTCATTAGGTTTTACGCTGAGGAGCCGAGAACGTGTCCCGGCAACAGCGAATGGTTCAAGGTTGTGGCATGGGGACATAACGTCTCCGTTCCCTCCATCAGGGAATGAGGGTTACGTACGTAACCGAGACGTTCCCTATCTGTCGGTCACTACGAGTTATGTCGACCGACAAATGGGGTCCTATGGAAAACGCCATAACCTGAACCCCGTCACAACCCTGAGGCGCTGCAATTGTTGACAAGCCTTGGCGTGCCACAAAAGCTACGCTTAAGGTCGTAACCTTCCCAAAGCCCCAGCGCAAATTCACTGACCTTGGTACCGAAGGGGCCAAAGGGTGAGTACATCGCTGCTGGAGAAGGCCATGCTGCTGTTCCGCCCACATAAAGTAAATGGAAGGGATTTCAACCTTCGGTGAAAGACAGCTTCAAATCTTCCCTATTTGTTCTTTCAGCTGGCAAGACAATGGGGAAGCGAGCCTTTAGGAAAGGCCGCTACGGAGACCACATCCTACCTGTAGGGAGGTGACATGTGGATATACCGATATGGACTGACCCAGGGGGCAGTACTACATATGGAAGGGGTCTCTGAGGCAGGTCCTACCTTGGAGTAGGGATGGAACGGCTGCCAGAAGAGACCGACAGAACGGTCTGTCAAGGGAAGACACGGGTTTGCCAAGAGGGAAACCTTACCGTGGAAGAATACACATATGGGATTACCCGTAGGGAACCCAGCCATATGGACACCTAGCCCAGTACAGGGGCTGACCGAACTCCGGGCATGCTAACGCCAGTACTGGGCCTGGCGACAGACTGCTCCGCCAAGTCTGACGCCGAGGGTGCTGGAGGATGCTCGACCAGGGTACGCCAACCGGGGAACTCTACTGGGAGAAGAAGGCGCTCACATCCCCGTGTTAGGGGGAATGGCGCAGCAAGCGAGACACCCAGCCAGCCCTTCCCGCCAATTACCTGTTACCCAACACACGGGAAGAAACTGGCTCTACACGGAGGTTGTAAAACCTCGCAAAAGTGTTAGGTGTCGCCCAAACTGTATGAATAGAAACAAGAATATTAAATTAAAATATTAAACTTTAGAATTAAATAAACAATAATACAATTCTATGTAATCCTTCTGGAAATCAAGTTACCAAGGACTACTCCTATATGTATTAACATATATGTATATGTGCTGTTAGACCTGAATGCAATACTGGAGACTTCTCAGAAGCCCAACCTTTGCAGTGAATACAAGTAAGGTCTGGAATCCTAAAGTATAAAGCAGATCATGAAACCACATAAACATATGTTCCCCAAAAAAACCTTTGTGATCTCTGAGTTGTCCCAATACTCTGACATTCCTAACCAGTGAGTAAGGCCCAGTTTGTATGTGTTCATCTGGCTGTTTTGAGGGTGGTAATGCCAGGAGCCAGAAGCCAAGGGGAAATGAGTTATGACTGCCAGTTGTACGCCGTCACAGTCAGTCAGCTTCAGCTCTAGCCTTGGGCAGGAACATGAACATCCTGTCCTATCTGTCCTCAGGTGCCTACACTGGAAAGGAAAAGATGGGAACACGAGTATATATATATATATATATATATATATATATATATATATATATATATATATATATATATATATATATATATATATATATATATATATATATATATATATATATATATATATTAGAACACAGTTTGGACATTAAAAAAAAATCAAATGTCAAGCCTATAATTTTATATAAATAACTTAAGTTTCAGTAATCATCTTTCAAATCTGTTTTCAGATTCAGAAAAAAACAACAATATGAACAATTTTAATTCATTTATTGTGTGTGTGTGCTTTACTTTTTGGAGCTTGACAGTCCCTCTGAACTGCCACTGTATTGATTGTATAAAGATATAAAAGCAAAGAAAGAAAATAAAGTTTGGAATGAAATGAGTGTGAATAAATAATGACTTTTTTTTAGGTGAACTATCCCTTTAAATCATAAAGTAATGAGATGGCTGGAATAGTCTTACATTTTCCACACGTCAGAAGCATCAAATTAGTGGAAAAGAAGCTGTGGATAATGGCTATGGTTTTTATCTTTGAGTGATTGCCCCAGTTAGAAAAGTAAGCCAGATTGTGAAAATCAGGAAGATAGTCTTCTAAGCTGCAGCACAAGGAAGCATTTCTTCAATGGAAGGAGACACAGTTTGTACCATGTCACCTAACAAGCTCTCTTATTATTGTTCTGTCAGCAGGTAAGTTATGATGACTGTCTTAACAGCACAAATGCATTGGATTACAGACCGAAGCAAAACTAATGACCTTGTCACTGACATATCTAAAAAAATAAAAAAATAAAAACACCGGAGAGGTAAACTCTTCTTCTGAAAATTGCTTGTTTTTGTTCAAAGCAGATCATTTTGTTTTCACAAAAGCTTTTTTAATCCAGTCTAATGTCAAAAACAGGTGCCATATGGAAAAATACATGAACAGAGGTTTGGATTGCAAGTGTCTAAAGAGTGGCTGGCCATATAGCTACCTCATGCTGAGACATCTGGTTGGGTTGAAAACTGAATTGACTTTAGGGATGAACTGATTTAAAGAGGCTTTTTGAACTTCAAAAGTCTTCAACATCTTCAAATTACTCTAATATAGTTATTAAACTTGGAAGTGTTTATTATTCTGTTGGTTTGACTTACTGTATTCATTTTATTTAAGACCACCAGAAATGGCCACAAAGCAATTTTTCATAATAATTTTTCATGGTGGAATTACAGTACATTACAACTAGTTTGCTTGATACAGTGTGACAGTAAAACCAACAATTCAACATTCCGCCATACTACACTGCTTCTTGCTGTAAAATGTATTTTACATTTTACTGGAAGTAGTGTGGCAGTAAGTCAGCTGTGTTGAAAATAATAAACTTAGCAGCATCACTATTTTCAGTAAGGAATGTGAGCTAAAGATTATTTCTCAAAATCCATGTTATGCATTTCTGGAGATTTATTGCACACCTAGCCAAAGCTCAATTTGCATTACTGCTGTCTTCAGTCAATTTCATCTAAACCATTTTCTGGTAAAATAAAAGTCTATTACATAAATGTAGTAAGTAAGTACACATTCTTAATTAATATAATTCAGTAATAAACGTGTAATTGTACTGTAACACACCATAAATAGTGTAACTAATTTTTCAGAGTGCACTATATCAAATCAATTAAAGTGTGAATCTGTTTAAAAAAAAAAAAAAAAAAAAAAAAAAAAATTGTAATAGTATCACCAACGGGACATATTTCAGTTAGTTTTGACAGGTCAGTTTAACACCTCTTAATTAAGAGTTGAACTGAAGTCACCCGGAACTGGCCCTATGGTTACATCATTTAAATGACATTAGATCGGGGCTAGTATCAGTGCGCTTGATAACCTTTGTTATACGGCATGTGGTCTCAGGCTTCAGACCGTTTTATAATAGCAATGTTGCTTAAATGATCTACATGACCTTCGCTATGAGTACAAAATGATACAGTCAGATTATTCAAGCAGAAAACCAACCTTGAGGCCAACAGATGCTCAGATCTTTCATGATGTGTGTGTGTGTGTAACATGCAGTACTGCGGTTAAGGTGAACATTCAGGAAAATACTGACTTTTGAATTATTTTTAATTTTACAGAAATGTTAAAATTCCATTTAAATGTGGTAATTTCTAGCCTCTTCTTAATGAATGAACAGTGAGTGTCAGGAGGAAATTGCTTCTCTTTGGTCTGTGGACAGCCCCCCAGCAGACAAGCATTGTGCTCGTGGTGACTCACTCACATGGCTGTGCAATCAGCTGGACAATCGTAGGAGAAAATAACAGTAATGAAGACATTTCATAATGACATTTGGTGCAACAAGAACTTAATTGTAGCCAAAAACATAATGGTGCCTTAGTGCCCATACATACATTATATATTAACATCGCAATACCCATAGTGCCCCGTATGCTTATACTCAAGGGCATCTGTTATAAAATAACACTAGAGTTTTATCATTATCAAGTGTGTTTAAGCTATCTTTCTTTAAGGTAAATTTCACTTGCTTTGATATTTTGTTAACTAATGCTCTGATACATTGAGTAGTGTAGGTTTGTCCAAGTAATTTTTATTTTTTTTTTTATTTTTTTTGACTTTCAGTGATACTTCAGACCTATTTGGACAGTAACTGTTTCTCATATACATACCTGCAAATTCACATATTCATATATCCTGTTTAATAATAAAATAAATGATGTGGTGTGGTTTAAATGGTGTTTGTATCTGTTTCGTTCCATTCTTTCCTTATTTGGTTCAGTTCCTGTTCTCATTTAGTTAATAATAGTTCATTCTTTGTTGTATTGATCATCTCATTTGCTCCTTTGTTCCCATGTGTTTATAATCCTTCAGTTTCTGCCTGTTCATCATCCTGGATTAATGTTGTTTTCTATGGTCAGTGTGTGTGGATGTTTATTAAAAATGTATTTACCTCACTCCTTCGTGCACCCTTTACTATAACCATGATCGCATGACAAATGGTGTTGCGTCTTGTGATTTATCTTCACAAATTGTATTTGAAAAATGTGGAAATTAACAGAAATAAGTCTATATAACACACATTTTAATTTGAGTGTGCATGTGTGTGTGTGTGTTGTTGTTGCAATTATAATGACACATTTGAAAAGTTTGTGATTTCCAAATTTTGCAGTGGAGCAAAGACAGAATATTATTTTTGAAACAGTGTCCTGTACTTCAGAAATAAAAGTATATTTTAAATACTTGACCACACAGCATAGCTTTCTGAATTCTGTAAAAACTAAAAAAAAAAATAGCACATTTTAAACTACTTAAATATTCTCCATTTCACCTCTGGCTGTGAGCAGAAATTCAGAATTATAATTTGAGAATTTAAGAATATAAGCAATAGTCTGATAGAGTCAGTAACTGTTGGTATCGCAGGGGTCCCAAAGCACTGCCACTGTTTCACAGTTCAGCAAACAATACTGGGTCTGATGCTAAATCACAGTGGCATGGGGGGAATAGACAGCAGAACTAAAGACAGGAGAAGAATTGGACTTTATATTGAAGAATAAATTAGATTATTTATTTGACCTTTCATGCATTTTTCACTGCATTATTATTGATTTGTCTATCCCAATCAAAATAAATGTACAAAGATTTACAAAAATCAGAAAATATAACTAAACAAAAAACACTTTTCTGCATTCTGTAGAGATTCTCAATATAATCATGGCTTTGTATGCAGGGTTACAGTCAGCTGTGGACTTACCCATTTAGCAAAGTTAGGCAACTGCCTTGGGCCCCCAAAAGCCAAGGGCCCCCTAAAATGCTTTTCAAAGGAGATATGCATTAAGGACTGATATGAGAACGCTTGCTTTTTATGGTGCTTATAATCACGACAACCATCTGCGAGTCTGAGTTGAACACACTTCTTGTGTATCTTGCTTGTAGCAAATGAAAATATCATGTATCTGAAGCTGTAATTAAATATTGAGCAACAGTGCTTGTTATATATTTATTGTTTTAAATGTAGCTTTTAAGAACACAGCAGAGGACGCATACACAGTTACTTGTTTGGCTGATTTAATCCTTAGGTGTGTAAATGTATCATTTTGTTATAGTGATGTCCAGTTCGTGAACAAATTGTTCTTTTTAAACCAGTTCACCAAATCAGACTGAATCGTTCAAAACAGTTTGCATCTGGAGTCAGGACTGATCCACAATTTTCTAAAGTTTCTCACTTTTCAGACATGCCTGATAAGTCCCTATGACTCTAAACCAATATCCCAGAGTATATGTCACTGCTGTAACTCCAACAGCACTGAAACATGCTGTGCAGACTGAGAGAATGATGAGCAGCTAAAATACTGAGCATCTGTGTACTACTGAACAAACGGTATACTGCTACAGCGGTTATACTGAGAACGTCTCGGTTACGTACGTAACCCTCGTTCCCTGATGGAGGGAACGGATACGTTATGTCGACCGACAAATGGGGTCTCACTTGGGAGGCCAATCATCTCTGATTTTAAGAGAAAACGCCAATGAAATTGGCAAGTGGATTAACACACCTGAGCCACTCCCCGTGCCAGCGGGTATAAATAGGGCGACAGGTGCATCCACTCATTAGGTTTTACGCTGAGGAGCCGAGAACGTGTCCCGGCAACAGCGAATGGTTCAAGGTTGTGGCATGGGGACATAACGTCTCCGTTCCCTCCATCAGGGAATGAGGGTTACGTACGTAACCGAGACGTTCCCTATCTGTCGGTCACTACGAGTTATGTCGACCGACAAATGGGGTCCTATGGAAAACGCCATAACCTGAACCCCGTCACAACCCTGAGGCGCTGCAATTGTTGACAAGCCTTGGCGTGCCACAAAAGCTACGCTTAAGGTCGTAACCTTCCCAAAGCCCCAGCGCAAATTCACTGACCTTGGTACCGAAGGGGCCAAAGGGTGAGTACATCGCTGCTGGAGAAGGCCATGCTGCTGTTCCGCCCACATAAAGTAAATGGAAGGGATTTCAACCTTCGGTGAAAGACAGCTTCAAATCTTCCCTATTTGTTCTTTCAGCTGGCAAGACAATGGGGAAGCGAGCCTTTAGGAAAGGCCGCTACGGAGACCACATCCTACCTGTAGGGAGGTGACATGTGGATATACCGATATGGACTGACCCAGGGGGCAGTACTACATATGGAAGGGGTCTCTGAGGCAGGTCCTACCTTGGAGTAGGGATGGAACGGCTGCCAGAAGAGACCGACAGAACGGTCTGTCAAGGGAAGACACGGGTTTGCCAAGAGGGAAACCTTACCGTGGAAGAATACACATATGGGATTACCCGTAGGGAACCCAGCCATATGGACACCTAGCCCAGTACAGGGGCTGACCGAACTCCGGGCATGCTAACGCCAGTACTGGGCCTGGCGACAGACTGCTCCGCCAAGTCTGACGCCGAGGGTGCTGGAGGATGCTCGACCAGGGTACGCCAACCGGGGAACTCTACTGGGAGAAGAAGGCGCTCACATCCCCGTGTTAGGGGGAATGGCGCAGCAAGCGAGACACCCAGCCAGCCCTTCCCGCCAATTACCTGTTACCCAACACACGGGAAGAAACTGGCTCTACACGGAGGTTGTAAAACCTCGCAAAAGTGTTAGGTGTCGCCCAAACTGTATGAATAGAAACAAGAATATTAAATTAAAATATTAAACTTTAGAATTAAATAAACAATAATACAATTCTATGTAATCCTTCTGGAAATCAAGTTACCAAGGACTACTCCTATATGTATTAACATATATGTATATGTGCTGTTAGACCTGAATGCAATACTGGAGACTTCTCAGAAGCCCAACCTTTGCAGTGAATACAAGTAAGGTCTGGAATCCTAAAGTATAAAGCAGATCATGAAACCACATAAACATATGTTCCCCAAAAAAACCTTTGTGATCTCTGAGTTGTCCCAATACTCTGACATTCCTAACCAGTGAGTAAGGCCCAGTTTGTATGTGTTCATCTGGCTGTTTTGAGGGTGGTAATGCCAGGAGCCAGAAGCCAAGGGGAAATGAGTTATGACTGCCAGTTGTACGCCGTCACAGTCAGTCAGCTTCAGCTCTAGCCTTGGGCAGGAACATGAACATCCTGTCCTATCTGTCCTCAGGTGCCTACACTGGAAAGGAAAAGATGGGAACACGAGTATATATATATATATATATATATATATATATATATATATATATATATATATATATATATATATATATATATATATATATATATATATATATATATTAGAACACAGTTTGGACATTAAAAAAAAATCAAATGTCAAGCCTATAATTTTATATAAATAACTTAAGTTTCAGTAATCATCTTTCAAATCTGTTTTCAGATTCAGAAAAAAACAACAATATGAACAATTTTAATTCATTTATTGTGTGTGTGTGCTTTACTTTTTGGAGCTTGACAGTCCCTCTGAACTGCCACTGTATTGATTGTATAAAGATATAAAAGCAAAGAAAGAAAATAAAGTTTGGAATGAAATGAGTGTGAATAAATAATGACTTTTTTTTAGGTGAACTATCCCTTTAAATCATAAAGTAATGAGATGGCTGGAATAGTCTTACATTTTCCACACGTCAGAAGCATCAAATTAGTGGAAAAGAAGCTGTGGATAATGGCTATGGTTTTTATCTTTGAGTGATTGCCCCAGTTAGAAAAGTAAGCCAGATTGTGAAAATCAGGAAGATAGTCTTCTAAGCTGCAGCACAAGGAAGCATTTCTTCAATGGAAGGAGACACAGTTTGTACCATGTCACCTAACAAGCTCTCTTATTATTGTTCTGTCAGCAGGTAAGTTATGATGACTGTCTTAACAGCACAAATGCATTGGATTACAGACCGAAGCAAAACTAATGACCTTGTCACTGACATATCTAAAAAAATAAAAAAATAAAAACACCGGAGAGGTAAACTCTTCTTCTGAAAATTGCTTGTTTTTGTTCAAAGCAGATCATTTTGTTTTCACAAAAGCTTTTTTAATCCAGTCTAATGTCAAAAACAGGTGCCATATGGAAAAATACATGAACAGAGGTTTGGATTGCAAGTGTCTAAAGAGTGGCTGGCCATATAGCTACCTCATGCTGAGACATCTGGTTGGGTTGAAAACTGAATTGACTTTAGGGATGAACTGATTTAAAGAGGCTTTTTGAACTTCAAAAGTCTTCAACATCTTCAAATTACTCTAATATAGTTATTAAACTTGGAAGTGTTTATTATTCTGTTGGTTTGACTTACTGTATTCATTTTATTTAAGACCACCAGAAATGGCCACAAAGCAATTTTTCATAATAATTTTTCATGGTGGAATTACAGTACATTACAACTAGTTTGCTTGATACAGTGTGACAGTAAAACCAACAATTCAACATTCCGCCATACTACACTGCTTCTTGCTGTAAAATGTATTTTACATTTTACTGGAAGTAGTGTGGCAGTAAGTCAGCTGTGTTGAAAATAATAAACTTAGCAGCATCACTATTTTCAGTAAGGAATGTGAGCTAAAGATTATTTCTCAAAATCCATGTTATGCATTTCTGGAGATTTATTGCACACCTAGCCAAAGCTCAATTTGCATTACTGCTGTCTTCAGTCAATTTCATCTAAACCATTTTCTGGTAAAATAAAAGTCTATTACATAAATGTAGTAAGTAAGTACACATTCTTAATTAATATAATTCAGTAATAAACGTGTAATTGTACTGTAACACACCATAAATAGTGTAACTAATTTTTCAGAGTGCACTATATCAAATCAATTAAAGTGTGAATCTGTTTAAAAAAAAAAAAAAAAAAAAAAAAAAAAATTGTAATAGTATCACCAACGGGACATATTTCAGTTAGTTTTGACAGGTCAGTTTAACACCTCTTAATTAAGAGTTGAACTGAAGTCACCCGGAACTGGCCCTATGGTTACATCATTTAAATGACATTAGATCGGGGCTAGTATCAGTGCGCTTGATAACCTTTGTTATACGGCATGTGGTCTCAGGCTTCAGACCGTTTTATAATAGCAATGTTGCTTAAATGATCTACATGACCTTCGCTATGAGTACAAAATGATACAGTCAGATTATTCAAGCAGAAAACCAACCTTGAGGCCAACAGATGCTCAGATCTTTCATGATGTGTGTGTGTGTGTAACATGCAGTACTGCGGTTAAGGTGAACATTCAGGAAAATACTGACTTTTGAATTATTTTTAATTTTACAGAAATGTTAAAATTCCATTTAAATGTGGTAATTTCTAGCCTCTTCTTAATGAATGAACAGTGAGTGTCAGGAGGAAATTGCTTCTCTTTGGTCTGTGGACAGCCCCCCAGCAGACAAGCATTGTGCTCGTGGTGACTCACTCACATGGCTGTGCAATCAGCTGGACAATCGTAGGAGAAAATAACAGTAATGAAGACATTTCATAATGACATTTGGTGCAACAAGAACTTAATTGTAGCCAAAAACATAATGGTGCCTTAGTGCCCATACATACATTATATATTAACATCGCAATACCCATAGTGCCCCGTATGCTTATACTCAAGGGCATCTGTTATAAAATAACACTAGAGTTTTATCATTATCAAGTGTGTTTAAGCTATCTTTCTTTAAGGTAAATTTCACTTGCTTTGATATTTTGTTAACTAATGCTCTGATACATTGAGTAGTGTAGGTTTGTCCAAGTAATTTTTTTTTTTTTTTTTTTTTTTTTGACTTTCAGTGATACTTCAGACCTATTTGGACAGTAACTGTTTCTCATATACATACCTGCAAATTCACATATTCATATATCCTGTTTAATAATAAAATAAATGATGTGGTGTGGTTTAAATGGTGTTTGTATCTGTTTCGTTCCATTCTTTCCTTATTTGGTTCAGTTCCTGTTCTCATTTAGTTAATAATAGTTCATTCTTTGTTGTATTGATCATCTCATTTGCTCCTTTGTTCCCATGTGTTTATAATCCTTCAGTTTCTGCCTGTTCATCATCCTGGATTAATGTTGTTTTCTATGGTCAGTGTGTGTGGATGTTTATTAAAAATGTATTTACCTCACTCCTTCGTGCACCCTTTACTATAACCATGATCGCATGACAAATGGTGTTGCGTCTTGTGATTTATCTTCACAAATTGTATTTGAAAAATGTGGAAATTAACAGAAATAAGTCTATATAACACACATTTTAATTTGAGTGTGCATGTGTGTGTGTGTGTTGTTGTTGCAATTATAATGACACATTTGAAAAGTTTGTGATTTCCAAATTTTGCAGTGGAGCAAAGACAGAATATTATTTTTGAAACAGTGTCCTGTACTTCAGAAATAAAAGTATATTTTAAATACTTGACCACACAGCATAGCTTTCTGAATTCTGTAAAAACTAAAAAAAAAAATAGCACATTTTAAACTACTTAAATATTCTCCATTTCACCTCTGGCTGTGAGCAGAAATTCAGAATTATAATTTGAGAATTTAAGAATATAAGCAATAGTCTGATAGAGTCAGTAACTGTTGGTATCGCAGGGGTCCCAAAGCACTGCCACTGTTTCACAGTTCAGCAAACAATACTGGGTCTGATGCTAAATCACAGTGGCATGGGGGGAATAGACAGCAGAACTAAAGACAGGAGAAGAATTGGACTTTATATTGAAGAATAAATTAGATTATTTATTTGACCTTTCATGCATTTTTCACTGCATTATTATTGATTTGTCTATCCCAATCAAAATAAATGTACAAAGATTTACAAAAATCAGAAAATATAACTAAACAAAAAACACTTTTCTGCATTCTGTAGAGATTCTCAATATAATCATGGCTTTGTATGCAGGGTTACAGTCAGCTGTGGACTTACCCATTTAGCAAAGTTAGGCAACTGCCTTGGGCCCCCAAAAGCCAAGGGCCCCCTAAAATGCTTTTCAAAGGAGATATGCATTAAGGACTGATATGAGAACGCTTGCTTTTTATGGTGCTTATAATCACGACAACCATCTGCGAGTCTGAGTTGAACACACTTCTTGTGTATCTTGCTTGTAGCAAATGAAAATATCATGTATCTGAAGCTGTAATTAAATATTGAGCAACAGTGCTTGTTATATATTTATTGTTTTAAATGTAGCTTTTAAGAACACAGCAGAGGACGCATACACAGTTACTTGTTTGGCTGATTTAATCCTTAGGTGTGTAAATGTATCATTTTGTTATAGTGATGTCCAGTTCGTGAACAAATTGTTCTTTTTAAACCAGTTCACCAAATCAGACTGAATCGTTCAAAACAGTTTGCATCTGGAGTCAGGACTGATCCACAATTTTCTAAAGTTTCTCACTTTTCAGACATGCCTGATAAGTCCCTATGACTCTAAACCAATATCCCAGAGTATATGTCACTGCTGTAACTCCAACAGCACTGAAACATGCTGTGCAGACTGAGAGAATGATGAGCAGCTAAAATACTGAGCATCTGTGTACTACTGAACAAACGGTATACTGCTACAGCGGTTATACTGAGAACGTCTCGGTTACGTACGTAACCCTCGTTCCCTGATGGAGGGAACGGATACGTTATGTCGACCGACAAATGGGGTCTCACTTGGGAGGCCAATCATCTCTGATTTTAAGAGAAAACGCCAATGAAATTGGCAAGTGGATTAACACACCTGAGCCACTCCCCGTGCCAGCGGGTATAAATAGGGCGACAGGTGCATCCACTCATTAGGTTTTACGCTGAGGAGCCGAGAACGTGTCCCGGCAACAGCGAATGGTTCAAGGTTGTGGCATGGGGACATAACGTCTCCGTTCCCTCCATCAGGGAATGAGGGTTACGTACGTAACCGAGACGTTCCCTATCTGTCGGTCACTACGAGTTATGTCGACCGACAAATGGGGTCCTATGGAAAACGCCATAACCTGAACCCCGTCACAACCCTGAGGCGCTGCAATTGTTGACAAGCCTTGGCGTGCCACAAAAGCTACGCTTAAGGTCGTAACCTTCCCAAAGCCCCAGCGCAAATTCACTGACCTTGGTACCGAAGGGGCCAAAGGGTGAGTACATCGCTGCTGGAGAAGGCCATGCTGCTGTTCCGCCCACATAAAGTAAATGGAAGGGATTTCAACCTTCGGTGAAAGACAGCTTCAAATCTTCCCTATTTGTTCTTTCAGCTGGCAAGACAATGGGGAAGCGAGCCTTTAGGAAAGGCCGCTACGGAGACCACATCCTACCTGTAGGGAGGTGACATGTGGATATACCGATATGGACTGACCCAGGGGGCAGTACTACATATGGAAGGGGTCTCTGAGGCAGGTCCTACCTTGGAGTAGGGATGGAACGGCTGCCAGAAGAGACCGACAGAACGGTCTGTCAAGGGAAGACACGGGTTTGCCAAGAGGGAAACCTTACCGTGGAAGAATACACATATGGGATTACCCGTAGGGAACCCAGCCATATGGACACCTAGCCCAGTACAGGGGCTGACCGAACTCCGGGCATGCTAACGCCAGTACTGGGCCTGGCGACAGACTGCTCCGCCAAGTCTGACGCCGAGGGTGCTGGAGGATGCTCGACCAGGGTACGCCAACCGGGGAACTCTACTGGGAGAAGAAGGCGCTCACATCCCCGTGTTAGGGGGAATGGCGCAGCAAGCGAGACACCCAGCCAGCCCTTCCCGCCAATTACCTGTTACCCAACACACGGGAAGAAACTGGCTCTACACGGAGGTTGTAAAACCTCGCAAAAGTGTTAGGTGTCGCCCAGCCCGCAGCTCGACAGATGTCTGCCAGAGAGGCGCCGTGCGCCAATGCATAGGAGGAGGCCACACTCCGTGTGGAGTGGGCCCTCACCCCCAGGGGGCACGGCTCGCCTTGGGAATGGTAAGCCAAGGCGATGGCGTCCACTATCCAGTGGGCCAACCTCTGCTTAGAGACAGCCTTCCCCTTCTGCTGACCTCCAAAGCAGACCAGGAGCTGCTCAGAGCTTCTGAAGCTCTGGGTGCGGTCCACGTATATGCGAAGCGCTCTTACGGGACACAGCAACGACAAGGCTGGATCTGCCTCCTCCAGGGGCAGCGCTTGCAGGTTCACCACCTGGTCTCGGAAGGGAGTGGTGGGAACCTTGGGCACGTATCCAGGCCGGGATCTCAGGACAACGTGAGAGTAGGCCGGCCCGAACACAAGGCACTCTTCACTTACCGAAAATGCTTGGAGGTCCCCGACCCTCTTGATGGAAGTGAGCGCGATCAGGAGCGCTGTCTTGAGAGACAGGAACTTCAGCTCAACCGAATCCAGCGGCTCAAAGGGACCCCTCTGAAGTCCCGCCAGGACAATAGAGAGGTCCCAGGAGGGAATCAGGGGTGTCCTAGGAGGATGTAACCTTCTGGCACCCCTCAGGAACCTAACGATCAGGTCATGCCTCCCCAGGGACCGGCCGTCCACTGCATCGTGATGTGCTGCAATGGCAGCCACATACACCTTCAGGGTGGAGGGTGACAGCCCACGCTCCAGCCTACCTTGCAGGAAAGAAAGCACGACTCTGACCGGGCATCTCCGGGGGTCTTCTCGGTGAGAAGAACACCAATTCGTGAACAGACTCCACTTCAGAGCATAGGCCTGCCTCGTAGAAGGGGCTCTAGCCTGAGTGATAGTGTCTACCACCGCTGGGGGCAGATCACTTAGGTCTGCCGCGTCCCGTCTAGAAGCCACACGTGGAGGTTCCAGAGATCTGGACGCGGGTGCCAAATGGTGCCAAGCCCCTGAGAGAGAAGGTCTCTCCTCAGGGGGATGCGCCAGGGAGGGGCTGTCACGAGGAGCATGAGTTCCGAAAACCAGGTCCGGGTGGGCCAGTAAGGCGCAACCAACAGGACCTGTTCCTCGTCCTCCCTGACCTTGCACAGTGTCTGTGCGAGCAGGCTCACTGGGGGAAACGCATACTTGCGTAAAGCCCGAGGCCAGCTGTGTGCCAGTGCATCTGTGCCCAGGGGGGCCTGGGACAGGGAATAGTACAGCTGGCAGTGGGAGGACTCGTGGGAAGCAAACAGGTCTACCTGGGCTTCCCCGAATCGACTCCAGATCAGCTGGACCGTCTGGGGATGGAGTCGCCATTCCCCGGGGAAAGTGAGCTGTCGTGAGAGCGCGTCGGCTGCACGATTGAGCTCCCCCGGGATGTGGACAGCGCGCAGCGACTTGAGCCACGTCTGACTCCAGAGGAGGAGATGACGGGCGAGTTGAGACATGCGACGTGATCGTAACCCGCCTTGTCGGTTGATGTACGAAACAGCCGCAGTGTTGTCCGTGCGGACCAACACGTGCTTGTCCAGCACTAGCGGACGAAACCGTCGCAAAGCTAGATGCACTGCCAGCAACTCCAGGCAGTTGATGTGCCAAAGCAGTCGAGGTCCTGTCCAGGACCCTGAGGCTGCCTGCCCGTTGCATGTCGCGCCCCAGCCCGAGTTGGAGGCATCTGTTGTGACAACAACGTGCCGGGACACTTGTTCTAAGGGCACGCCGGCCCGTAGAAAGGCAAGGTCCGACCAAGGGCTGAATAGGCGGCGACACATCAGTGTGATGGTGACACGATGTGTACCGCGGCGCCATGCCCATCTCGGGACTCGGGAGTGTAACCAGTGCTGAAGTGGTCTCATATGAAGCAATCCGAGCGGCGTGACTGCGGCTGCGGATGCCATATGCCCCAGGAGCCTCTGAAAGTGTTTCAGCGGTACCACTGTCCTGCCTCTGAAGGAACTCAGGCAGTTCAGCACTGAGTGGGCACGCTCGCTGGTGAGACGTGCCGTCATACTCACCGAGTCTAACTCCATACCGAGATAAGAGATTCTCTGCACAGGGGAGAGCTTGCTCTTCTCTCGGTTGACCTGAAGCCCCAACTGACTGAGGTGCCGAAGCACGAAGTCCCTGTGATCGCACAACTCTTCTCGGGACCGGGCCATAATGAGCCAGTCGTCGAGATAGTTGAGGATCCTGATGCCCACTTCCCAAAGTGGGGCAAGGGCGCCCTCCGCGACCTTCGTGAAGACACGGGGGGACAGGGAGAGCCCGAAGGGGAGGACCTTGTACTGCCATGCCTGACCCTCGAAAGCAAAGCGCAGGAACGGTCTGTGACGAGGGAGGATAGAGACATGAAAGTACGCGTCTTTCAGGTCGATCGCTGCAAACCAGTCCTGGGGCTGGACGCATTTGATAATGCGTTTCTGCGTCAACATCCTGAACGGGAGCTTGTGTAGGGCCCGATTCAAGACTCGCAGATCCAGGATAGGTCGAAGGCCACCGCTCTTCTTGGGCACGATGAAGTAAGGGCTGTAAAACCCCGTCCTCATCTCGGCTGGAGGGACCGGCTCGATTGCATCCTTCGCCAGGAGGACAGCAATCTCCTCGCGCAAGACAGGGGCGTCCTGGACTGCCACCGAAGTCTCGAGCACGCCATTGAACTTGGGGGGTCGCCGGGCGAATTGAATCGCATAGCCGAGTCGAACCGTCCGGATGAGCCAGCGTGACGGGTTGGGCAGTGCAAGCCACGCTCCCAGATACCGTACAAGTGGCACCAAAGGGACAGTCGACATACCCGCAGTGGTGCAGCGATGGGGAGTCGTGCCGGAAGGCCCAGAAGGCACTGCGTCCTGGGTCATCGCAACCACACTCCTCGTGTTCCTGGAGGAACTGGCCAGAGACGCGTGGAGAGGCGTTGCGTCTCCGAACCGCGACCTCTTGGCCGCTGGCGAAAGGGGGCGTCGTGGGTGAGAGTGAGGAAGCTGTGCGTCGCTCATTGTCAAGCCACGAGCCTTGCAACTCGGAGGAAGGAGAATTTGCTCTTTTATTGAAAATGTGGGTACCACTGGCCGTCCGGCCAGTGGCGGAACAGAACAAAACAGAAACTGAAGATTCTCCGCCCGGCCCTCCTCCGGGGGAAGGAGTGGCGCTGTCTTCGCCATCTCCTGAAGAGCAGTTCTCCGCATCTCCGAGTTGCCCGTGTCAGGGCCGCTTGGTCGACTTCCTCGAGGACTTCGCGGCCGGGAGTGACACGGGGGGCGCCGCTCTCCTGCGCGGGGCTCGACGCGCCGGCCTCGAAGAACTCTCGGCACGGGGCGGAGCTGGTGTGGAGGACGCAGGGGGGCGCCTACGGCGACGAGCAGGCTGAGGCGCTACCCGCGACGGAACGGTGGCAACCGGAGAGACACGTCGGGGCAAGATGTGCTGGATGGCCTCAGTCTGCTTCTGTACCGCCGAGAACTGCTGGGCAAAGTCCTCGACAGTGTCGCCGAACAGGCCTGCCTGGGAGATGGGAGCATCGAGAAAGCGAGCCTTGTCCATGTCTCTCATCTCAGCCAGGTTCAGCCAGAGATGCCGCTCCTGGACCACCAGCGTGGACATCGCCTTCCCGAGGGACCGCGCCGTGACCTTCGTCGCCCGTAAGGCGAAGTCAGTCGCCGTGCGCAGCTCCTGCATCAACCCCGGGTCGGTACCACCCTCGTGCATAGCTTTGAGTGCCTTGGCTTGGTGTACCTGCAGGATAGCCATGGCATGCAGGGCAGAGGCAGCTTGGCCCGCAGCACTGTAAGCCTTGGCAGCGAGCGCGGCCGACAGCTTACAGGCCTTGGACGGGAGACGCGGACGATTCCTCCAAGTGGCGGCGTTTTGCGGGCACAAGTGCACCGCAACCGCCCTCTCCACCTGGGGAACCTCCACGTACCCCCTGGCTGCCCCGCCGTCGAGGGTGGTGAGGATGGAAGAGGGAGACGAGCGGCTTCTGGCCGTGAAAGGGGCCGTCCACGACTTCGTCACCTCTTCATGCACCTCCGGGAAGAAAGGCACCAGAGCAGAACGAGGTTGTGAGCCGCGTCCCGCGCCGAGAAACCAATCATCCAGCCGCGAGGGCTCGGGACTGGGCGGTGTGGTCACCTCCAGCCCGATACTCACGGCTGCCCGGGCAAGCATGGCCGACAGCTCCAAGTCAGATTCGGCAGTGGCGACAACACCCGAGGGGGGCAGCCCCGCCGAACCCTCATCCTCAGAGGTCGATAACCCATCCCCCGATGCCGCGATCGACATCTGATCTTCGGGCGGCGCACCGAAAGACACGCTGGGACCGCCGTGAGACGGCCCAGCAGAATCAATCGGCAGCTGCACGGGACAGGCGCTGCGGGAGGAGTGAGAGGTCCGTGGGGCGTGGCCCGGCGGAGAAGCTCTCACTGTAATCCTCAGATCTCCCAGAGCGCCAGCCGGCGGCCCTCTGCTCGAGCCAGAGAGACCGGGACGGGTGGCGACAGAGGGGTCTGCTGCACTCCCCTTGAGGAGTGAGAGACGCGATCGCAGCGCTGCCATGTTCATACGCCCACAATAGACGCATGAATCATCCACGAGCGCAGCCTCAGCGTGTTGGACGCCCAGACACTGCAGACAACGCTCGTGACCGTCAACCGAAGACAGGAAACGACCGCATCCAGAAGGACACGGACGAAACGGCATCTTGAAAAAGACGCGAATCGTCCGTGATTTGCTCTTTTAGAGAACTGTCTCTTTTAGCCGAAGCGCCCAGGGGAATCGCCGCTCGCAGGGACACCACTGTAACGCGCCGTCACACCGACCAGGAACAGCTCTACCGAAAACAAAGATGAATGGCTTTGTAGTGATCTTCTTCATCGACTACTCGGCTCCGAAGCAAAAATCTAATGAGTGGATGCACCTGTCGCCCTATTTATACCCGCTGGCACGGGGAGTGGCTCAGGTGTGTTAATCCACTTGCCAATTTCATTGGCGTTTTCTCTTAAAATCAGAGATGATTGGCCTCCCAAGTGAGACCCCATTTGTCGGTCGACATAACTCGTAGTGACCGACAGATAGGGAACTGATGAGCTGGAGATACTGAGCATGCTTAAAACAAAATTGCTAAAGATAAAACTGATAATGTTCTATTAATATACTATATGCAGGAGTGAACCAAGGACTTGGATGGGGGAGAACTTGATGTAATTAAGTTTATTTAATATCATGCATACATGTTCTAATTTCTGATTTAAATTCTCTCCAGTTAAAGTCACTGTACATGATTATTAAAAAGAAATGAATATGACTTATAAACATTAATTTATATGTATGGATTTCAGATATAGAATTAGAAATACAGAAATACCATAATCCATACACTTATCAAATATCAGTCTTATTTTAGACGTAAAACCTTGTGGAAAATTTCAGCTTATTGAGAAGACACAAGCTGTGAGATGTTAAATGAACGAACACAAGCTTGCAATATAAGCATAATTTAAATGCATCAATATTTAAAGACGATACATTTGCACAGCATGTGTGTGTATCAAACTACTTTTCAAAGCAAACCAAAGGTTTCAAACAAATTACTCCAGGGATGAGGATCAGTTTATATTTGTGTTGTCATTAGACTGCTGTATGTGTCAAGGCACCATGACAACCGCTAAAATGTGATCTTAACTGAAGCATTCAAAACTCAAACAATCTCCCACATGCACAATCAAACAAACACTGGCTTTATGTCTTCACCATTTTGACAGGTTCAACATCAATAAAACAACAGCACTGTACTTAAAGGTCCCATGACATGGATTATTTCCTTTTCTTTAAATGCTTTTTAATGTTTCCTTAGGTGTACTTATATTGTTAGTATGATTTTTACATTTAAAATTTAGAAATAAAAAGCATTTTTAGATCCTGATATTAGCACTCTGGCTTGAATGCTCTGTTTGAAGTTGTGTTGTGATTGGCTGACATCTTTGCATACAAAATGTGTTAATGTGGAACCCCTCTCAAATATATATATATATATATATATATATATATATATATATATATATATATATATATATATATATATATATATATATTTTTTTTTTTTTACTATTACAGCTGTCGAGATTAACGAATCTTGGAAGTGCTGATTATATAATTATTTTTTCGATCTTTTCCCATCACATGAAAGGCTGCAGTGATGAGCATTGAGTAGACAGAGTCTGTTTATCGCCTGGATGCAGTGATCTCGTCATTATTGCGACACATTATCTCACAAAATGCTTTCACCACAGCTAACAGCAAACACATAAATACAGTAAGAGCTCCGTTGTGCAGTATAACAGCGTCATTCATTGTAACGGCAGTTTGGGCAAGTGTGCAGATATACTCGCGATGTGTAACAGCTCCGGAAAAAAGTGAGCTTTCTTTGATCGCTCTCTGTAGTTAAATCACAATTTAAATAACAGATTTGTTTCATGCTACTAAGAGAAACAACGTGAAGTTGATCGTTTAGTCACTGGCTTGATTCACTGATGCATAAACAGTATTAAATGATTTAGAAAGAAAGTCTGTGTGAACTTGAATGATTAGCTACCCCTCAGAAATCACTGATCACAGATCAGGGATTAATGAACACTGTTACTCACTGTTTGTGCCGGTGCTGTCGAATCCATATCATAAAAGTCTGTTTGTAACGCCTGTGCTGACATTGCGACTGAATTATATGTAAATATTTGGGCGGGCAAAGCAGAGAAAGGGTAGGTAACAATTCTCGTTGTAACGTCACAACGAGGAGATTCAAGATTAGCCCGTTTGAGTTTCCATTTTCTCAAAGTCAGAGAAAGATAGAAAAAAAAAAAAAAAAACACAGATTCAAATTTCTAGAAACTTGGGGACCATATACAGGATAGGGGAACTCATATTAATCTTAAAAAACCTCAGAAAGTGAAATTTTCATGTCATAGGACCTTTAATTAACTATATATATATAACTATATATACAATATATTCACAATTCACCAGAGTGAACTTGAGGATGTGAAGATGAGTCTCGTGAAGTTAATTGAAGCTGTTTGCCTTCAAGATTTTTCAGTGCCTGATTTATGTAGGAACAAAATATTCATTAATTCTGACTGGGTTCTGTAATATTATTAAAAAAAGCTTCATTCAGAATTTGCCCTAACAAAACAATAAGATTACTGTTAAAATACTGAAGTGGCCACTTTATTAAAAACACCTGTTTAATTGCTTATAATCTGTTTTTTGGGGGTATTCAAGGCCTAATGGTTACAGGTTCGGACTTGTAACCCAAAGGTTGTGGGTTCGAGTCTCAAGTCAAGCAGGAATTGTCGGTGGGTGAAGTGCACTGTAAAAAAAAAAAAAAAAAAAAAAAAAAAAAAGAATAAAAAAAAAAACACATTCAGACCTCTTCAGAACTCATTTGGCCTAACTGAATGTTCACTACTAGGTGTGTGTGCACTTGCATGTGTTAAATGCAGAGCACAAATTCCGAGTATGAGTCACCATACTTGGCCACGTCACTTCACTTTTCCACTTCACATTCATTATTGAAAATAACTAAACAGACAATCGTGTATGGTGGCCGAGAGAGCTCAAAATTCAAAAAAAAATGCATGCAAATAGAAAAAAAAACACCAACACAATTAAATACAGAAACATGCTGCAAATACTTGCAACACAACCAAATACAGAAATGCACTGCAAAAACTTGCAACATGAACAAATGCAGGAACATGCTGCAAATACTTGCAACACAACCAAATACAGAAATGCACTGCAAAAACTTGCAACATGAACAAATGCAGGAACATGCTGCAAATATTCGCAACACAACCAAATAAAGAAACATGATGCAAATACTTGCACCTTAACCTTAATTCCACTGGCGCCGTTTGGTGCATAGGGCAACAAGCGTTCTCCAGCTGCTTCGATCCATGGCAGCGACTTCAGCCTCGTCCCATCGAATTTTGACTGCTCACCGCTCTTCACCAGGTAATTTTTGGGCATCCTTATTTTCATTTGCCTTGTGCAGGCCACCAAGATATTGTCATCTTGAGTATCCGATGATCATTAAGGCATAAGTTATGCCTGGCAAAACGAAAATGGTACGTTCGGTAACTGCCGCGGAGAGTGGCTGTGTATAGGTCGGATGGTTTACTTCCATGTTTGTAACATGGTCCCTGGTAGGTTATTTTAAGGATGCATTGTAAACAACGAAGGTGGAAAAAATCCAACTTTCGAGTGATGGTTTCAGTCATCTTCCAGGTTTCGTATGTGTAGGTCACCGTCGGCACAACGGTCATAGCCAGGAGTCGCAGTTTAATCTGCAGAGAGAGGAAAAGCGAGTTCCAGAGTGGACGGAGTCACTGGATCACGGCAGATGACATCTCGTTCTGCTTCTCCGTTTGAAGAGATGACACTGCCAAGATAAGTGGAATTAAGTGAATACATAAACATGCTGTAAATACTTACAACATGACCAAATAAAGAAACATGCTGCAAATACTGGCAACATGACCAAATAAAGAAACATGCTGCAAATACTCACAACACAACCAAATACATAAATGTGCTGCAAATACTCATAACACAACTAAATACAGAAATGCGCTACAAATATTTGCAACACGACCAAATACAAAAACATGCAGCAAATGTACACGAGACAAACGCAAGGAGACAATATAAAGAAACAAGCTGCAAATACTCACAACACAACCGAATACAGAAATGTACAATCCCTTTAAGAAAGAATGCACAGATCTAATACTACACATCCAATTTGCTCCAATCTGAACTGTTTACGTTCACGTATGACATAACAGAGTGTGTTTATGTGAATATTTCACAAGATGGGCATTTTGACATAATTGTGAGTGTATTTGACCTTTTAAGAACAAGAAGCTGTGAAAGAACTGAATTCAGGATCGTATGCATCTGAGATGCGGCATTTATGCAAATTGGGCATACGATAGAATCGCATTTCATATATGAATCTGTTTTTCCCCCACCCCTACTGATCATATAACTTATTAGATTCTTTTGGCCCAAATAAACTGATGAAATCCAAAATTACTGTAACAGTGAATCATTATGTAAGCTGGCTAGCTAATTTCCACAACTTCCCGTATGAAAATTAACCATGGATTTACTATTGAAAACAACAAAGTTATTATAGTTATACCATGGTAACCACAAACTAACCATGGCTTTGCTACACTAACAATAGTTTAACCATGGTATTTGTACAACTGTTGTGAGGATTTGCAGCACATGTGCTGTCAAACTGATGAAGATGTTCTCTTAATTTGCATGTACTTTTTCTATATGCATATGTTTTCTTAAGTTGCAGCAGGATGAGGTCTCCCAGCCACCAGAATCATGTGAACATAGATGATATCTTAGTGACTAGTGATTATGAAAAGTTTGGTTATTAGAAAGAGCATTGGCATTTCACTGCTGACTGCATTAAATCCAAAATTATAAGATGTCCAATTCATGAACAACTCATTCTTTTGAGTTGAGTCTAAACTTCCCAGTGAATCAGTTGACTGAGTTCACAAATTATATATATATTTTTTATTTATTTATTTATTTTTTTTTTTTAATTTATTTTTTGAGTGACTCACTTGAAGGGAACATTATCAATGAATATTGACGCAACTAAGCTGTCTCTACTCCAGTTACAATGTTTTATTTATGTATTCAAAATGAACAGAATGACAATTCTAATAATTCTAATAGTCATTTTTGTACACTGAACCTGGTGTTGATATTTTAAGAGACACAAAACTTCCATAAAAGTGTAACCGCCCAAGATGTGAAAAAGATCCTGTATAATCATCTCACAGTGCATAAGACACTGATTTTGGAAAACATTTTAACATTTAATCCCCCCAAGTGAAAAATAAGGACATGGTTTGATTACACTGGTAGTGATCTAAATGAATGAAAACAGGTTACTGAAACTCCGTAATTCTAGAATGCCAGCCAGGCCCATAAATATTTCTCTCATAATTTAATGGAGCTGAAGCCTCCTACAGTATGTTGAACTTCTTGACAGCTTTGAGTTTCCACACAGAATCAGAGCATGTGTTGATGTTGCTAGGTTGCTAAAACAAGCACTTTTGCAGAAGGACTACTAGGTGACCTCAGTGTCTGTACTTAATTTGTCTATTATTAATTTTAACATTAATTTCAGTTATGATGCATTTTTGGTGGCCAAGTTAGCATCACTTTGGTTCCCTCAAAGAAAACCAACAATATTTTTACTGACTTTTGGATTGTTGCTCTATGATCAAGAAACGTTTACGATTCTTAAAATTTTTTTTTTTTTTTTTTTTTTTTATGATGATAGTTAAATTCAGTTACCAGAAGTAAAACAAAAAGCTAAACGTTAGCTATCAATGAAATAACTTTTTCAGACTTTAAAACGAAAAACATTTTACCTAGAATTACAGAATAGTTTGCAAGTGTGCGATTATAAACAAGGCTGTGAAGGTGAACTAGGCTACCTGTTCGTTTAGATAACATTTCATGTCTACAACCTCTGTAGTGCCATTTTGCCACTTGTTGTCTGCCACTTTTTTGAATACAAAAGAAAATTCACAAGTGGGTATTACAGATCTATACGTCATAGAATAAATTATGAAAACATACTGAGCTTATTTTAACCACGGACCTTATTTCAGGCATTTAACCAAAAAGCCAGTGACTTCAGTATGCTGGAAGTGAAACTGCTGAGCCACATCTGAATGAGTTAGCATTTAACTTGCAGGTCTATAGTCTATATATTGTTGCTGTGCTGCGTTTTAGTTACACACTTACATAAAGAAGTTTTGGTTGATTACAACACATAGTAAATAAATCACAAAGCCACATATCTGATGAGCACAATAATGCACATAAATACTGTATTTGCATACCATTTTCTACTCTTTTTGGTGATCTGCTTTACAAGCAAAAAGTGTTCCATTCCTGGTTTGTATTTTACCTGGACAACATCATGTCCTATCATGTCAGCTGGAAAAATGTCTGCCTCATAAGCACTAGTGCCTCAAGGGAATGTGGTCTTGGCCACAACACTGTCTATAACAAATCAATTGGTTCTTCTGTCATCATATTATCAGAATATACTGCTTTTTCCCAGTTCTGCACCATATCATTCTCTGTGAACATCTCAGTCCTTCCCTCTGAGACTTCAACATGGATATGTACCCATCACCTCAAGCTAAGCCTTAACAAGACTGAGCTGCCCTTCACTACTGTCATAACCTCCATCCTGGTTAAAGGTCGGACAGGTGCTGATTCCTAATGCTAACTCACACTAGCTGCTCTGCCTGCATATCCCACACAATCCAGACTGAGACTAACATGAACACCAAGCACAGAAAGACACTGATCGATTTATCCAGTGCATTCATCCTATAGCTAGATGTTCATTGATTCCAGAGGGGACATGCAGGACACATAAAACCAGCATTCACCAAACTGTAAAAACTGTTATAAACTGTTGAAAAAAAAGGCACAAAGGAATTGGTTCAAATTGATCATTTTGGTCTACCAGATACAAAATGCCACTGCGTTACTAAGTCAAAATAAATAACACTGTGTGCCAAACGTGCAAAATATCTGTACAAAATCTGCTTTCTAAAGCTGACAGCAGGATGATTACATTACTGCACGTTTAGTAAGACACATTTAAACGGATGTTTGACACTTTAATTTGTCTCATTATTCTCTGTTTTATAAAAATGTCTATCAATTAATTTCAGATTTAATGAAAAGGCACATAGCAATTAAAGCTAAATGAAACAGGCTGATCATTCATAACAGACCAAAATAAAACAAATCTCTGAGGAATTGTAAGTGACTTGACTGGTTAAATTAAGGTTAATAAAAAAGATTTAACAGTGCTTCTTAAATTAAAATTTATAAAATTTGACTACATAACCATGTTTAAGTCAAAGGAGGTCAGATTATTGCCAGCAGAATTATTGTTAAATATAATAATGGAAATAAATTTATATATATATATATATATATATATATATATATATATATATATATATATATAAAAATAGGCTATTTGAAATAAAATAAACATTATCTTGAAATATGAAAATAAACAATAAAAACTAAAACTTATTGAAACTATTCACATTTAAATAATACAAGACATATTTATAATAATAATAATAATAATAATAATAATAATAATAATAATAATAATAATAATAATAATAATATACAGATTAAAATAAATAGTTAATATTATAATTAAGGCACAAAATATCAAAATAAAATCTAATTTAATTTCTGTAATTGATTAAAAACAATACATGATACATACATTGGTTTTATTTATTCACAAATATAAATATATTTAAAATGATTTTAGAATGAATACAAATAAAATCATTTGTAGCATAGACTGAGAGACTGTTGATTCTTCATTAATACATTTGTATATGGCAGTTTGAATGTTGTGAGTGAGGAATGGAATGAGAAATCAGTGACATTAAGGCTTCCTAAACACACCATTCAGAGTTCCTCGTCAAAGACCAGAGAGAAAATCTCTAGGTGCAGACATGATAACATCATTTACCTGGAGAACTGTCTCTGCACTCAAGAAAGCAAGCCTTTTAACTAAAGATCAGTATTACAAAGCACTGTGGGATACGAAGATATGCAGGATTTTGATATGCCTCAAACAACATGGAGCCAAAAACAGACCACTTCCTTAAAGCATCTTGTCGAGCCTCTAATCTCAACAGGACATTTTTGTTTAGTAACAAACAAATCAGATATACTGAACAAGATGGAAAATTGGGTTGCACAATACAATAAGCATATGCTCTTAGTAAGCTTCTATATCATATAACAATTAAATATCTTACAACATCTTTGTTTTATTGGAATTATTACAAGCAGATTTTAGAAGTAGTAATCACTAATGGCCGAACGCTGAATTATTAAAAATAAATGTACTGCTGAGGTGGTAGTGTGAGCGTTTCATAATTGCAAATAACTGAACAGTTAGTTCAAGAGTCCAGTTCACTAATTTGATTAGTATAGTACATTATTGCCTCTTATTTTAACATTCCCAGGCTGGGCATTCACCCCATTTCACTTTCCACAGATATTAAAAATAACAAATCAAACTATCTGAAGGAACTGTAATGCAGTGAACAATTCTGGAACAACTTCACAGCCGTGTATAGATAAAACATTTTATAAATAAACTTGATTTATCCCTGTGATGGCAAAGCTGGCGTTTCACTTCAGTGTCACATGAACCCCTCTCTCTCTCTCTCTCTCTCTCTCTCTTTTCTATATATACTTTATACATATCCAGCATGGCACTTTTTGTGTTTAAAAATCTACCTTCACCGCCTGCACCATAATAATGGCTGAAGTCTCAACCTTTAACAGTGGTTGTAAACAGCACTGGACCTGAGCGGCATTGACAGCTTTATGTAAGACAGATTAGTTTGACATAATAAATGTCAATCCCATGCTTCTGGTCACAGTGGGATCTCACATGCGTGCATTTTAATGACACACCTTCAACTACACAAACACAATGCACGCAGCAGTGGATGACGGCCATGTTCACTTCATGTGCAATTAAAATATTGATGAGGTTTTTGTTCTCAGAGGAAATAGCTCATAATCAGTGAGATCTAATTCTCACCCTCATGGCTCATTTACTCTCTCATTAGTGTTCAAGTGAGGAAACTTCATGTTAAAGGGTGTAATTGCGAAATCATTTGTGCAACAATGCAAATATGTCACTTTTTTAATATACATATGAGTATGTATGTGTATGTGTGTTTGTGTGTGTGTGTGTGTGTGTGTGTGTGTGTGTGTGTGTGTGTGTGTGTGTGTGTGTGTGTGTGTGTGTGTGTGTGTGTGATTATATTGGTCATATTCCCATCACTCCCATGACACCTTGTCCGGTCTTGTCAGTCTCTTCGTTGACTTTGTGCTAGCCAGACTGTGTACCTTGCTTATTGTCTTGTCTTCATCGGCATTCTCAAGTTTGCCTAACTTCCTAGAATATTCCGGTATTTACCTGCATCAAGAAGGAAATATTCTCATCTCACCTGCATTACCTTTCTGGTACTTATCATATTTTTTCTCCTGTGTTTTGAATATATGTGAACAAACCTGCCTGTGTATTTACATGGAAAGTTGTGGCCTACTGGTTAGAGAGTGGTTTACTCCTAACCCCAAGGTTGTAGGTTCGAGTCTTAGGCCAGCAATACCACGACTGAGGTGCCCTTGAGCAAGGCACTGAACCCCCAACTGTTCCCTGGGTGCTGCAGCATAAATGGCTGCTCTGGGTGTGTGTGTTCACTGCTGTGTGTGTGCACTTTGGATGGGTTAAATGCAGAGCACGAATTCTGAGTATGGGTCACCATACTTGGCTGTATGTCACGTCACTTACTACTGTCATACAACTATTAAAAAAAAAATAAAACCACTTAATTTTTTCAGTTTGTTCTACCATTTTGGTATCTCTGGGTTTAAATAAAAAAAAAGGTTTAATTAGACTACACATAGAAAGCTCTGTGCTGGATCATGAGAGGGTTTGAATGTTTTAGACGCTCTATAAAAACCAGATAATATAA
Organism: Carassius auratus; assembly: GCF_003368295.1. Lineage (NCBI taxonomy): Eukaryota > Metazoa > Chordata > Actinopteri > Cypriniformes > Cyprinidae > Carassius > Carassius auratus. The sequence continues at coordinate 396,036 of NW_020525319.1, forward strand.
TCATCCAATTACTAACAAGTAAACAAAGCAATATTCCTGTCACAATTATTCCTTAAATGATCTTAGAGAGAATGCTTAGGGAGACTTCCCACTGATTTTATAACCTTCTCTTAAGAAAAAAAAAAATATATATATATTACAAATGGAAGAGACTGTTACTGGGTGAAGAGTGAAACGAAGCAAAAATACATACACGCAGAACATATAAGTAACTTGATTGATATAATGTTACAAAAGTCTTCTATTAAAGATAAATGCTGCTCTTTTGCTCTTCTGTTTTTTTTTTTTCTAGTCAAAGAATCCTTTAAAAAAATCCTATAGCAGTTTCAACAATAATATTATGCAGCTCAATAAAATGTTTCTTAAAGAACTAAATCATCATGAAGGATCGTGTGACACTGAAGACTGGAGTAATGATGCTGAAAATCCAGATTCGCATCACAGTAATTACATTTTAAAATATTTAAAAGTAGAAAACGCTTTTCTTATTGAAGTAATTTACAATATTGCTGTTACATTTTACTGTGGCCTTGGTGAGTATCAGACAAAACAACAACAACAATCTTACCACTTAACACTAACCTCTGAATGATAGAGTATATCTTAAGAAATCCTAATGCAAATCATGTATTCAAAACAGCCATAGGTTGCACATTACATTTATTGGGCTGTGATTTTATGTTCGTTCCTCACCTATAGAGAGCTGGGATTTTATGCAATTATATAAGGTGAAATGTATGAATTTTGCAAGCTGACAATTTTGTTTATTTGCTGTCTGCATTGTATTTGAATCGGATTAATCTCTCTGACCCTTACAATTAAACCTTTTTTTATTTTCTGCTGTGCATTTGAAACTGAAAAATATACTCGCAAATGAAATGAGAGAGTAGTGGAGGCTGGGACTGGTTGGTTACAGTGAGGGATTTGATTGACACAGGGTTGATTTTGGGGTAAGAACTGGTTACTGAATGTTTGCGCCTTTGAGAGATCAAAACCAACTATCAAAATATGACTCTTTCTTTTTTGTCAAAACCTCAACAACAAGAAGCTCCTTATGCCTTATGGAAGCCAGAATTTAAAATAAAAAATAAAATAAAATAAATGTCACATTGTGACAGCTGGATGATTTGAACTGTGGTTGCCTTCAAATTCAAGTGCACACACAAATATATTTAGGCTATAATATATTTATTTAACAGGCCTGTGAACACTAGAGATGTTTGGAGTGATGCAGAAAATGTCTTCAGTAAGCATGTGGATGTTCCAACATCATGTCAAAGATTATCAGAGAAAGCAAAAGTTACAAGTAAGTTAGTTAACACATAATAGTGCTCTGAGTTTGAATTTTCAAGATAAACTTGAACTTAAAATTTGACTTCATGATCTGAGTGATGTTTACTGTCAGATATAAATACAAAATATACTTGTTAAAGTCCAATCATCATATATTTAAGTGCTGAGAGTTCGTGCATGCTGTATGTCAGGAGCTGACAAACCCTCACCTTGCTCCCAACTCCTACTCATCAGCAGCTCAAAATTATTCCCATCCATAAATCTCTTCATCCTCACACTAAATAATAGAAGAAATGCCACGCTGAGCATTTAAACATCTGATTTGATAGTTCAAATGAAGCCTAAGAGACACATCTTCAAGTTATAACTATTTCTAGAACTCCCACCCATGTCATTTTATCTTATCCAATATATTTAGACATTCTCCACATACGCATTATTAATGCTGTATCAGCAATGGTGGCAGCACTCTTGATCAGTTTTTACTAATAATAAATTAATATAAAGTCTTCTTTAAACAAAGTTTTCGTAATATTTCTGTCTTATTGGATTATTTGGTAGAAACTCATGGATACCTTACACATTTGACTTGTACTTTCTACTTCCTGTCCGGTTAATTGACAGGTTCTGGAGAAAATGCACTTTGTAAAGGACATAAATGTAAATGAAAATGTCAATGCATTGCAAATCATGGTATGCAAAGCCTGAACGTTCTCTACAGAAAATGTTAAAGCTTTGATCTACTGACTATGTTACAATGGCACTAGACAAAAGTTGTTATGATTTAGTGCAAACATTTATTCTGTTCTGTAGTGAAGATAACAGAGCTTGTAATGTAAGATAAATATTGTTAGATACCCCCAAAAATGGATTATGGCCCTATTCTTCTATATAGATAAAGAAAGATGATCAAAAAAGTGCCAATGTCAATCATACAATAAAATAAAACAATAAATGATAAGATGTAGTTTTTCTCTTATCTAATAAGAATAGTGATGATTATGATGATGATATTATTATTATTATCAACATTATACTCTTAAAAATGCTGGGATGTTTCAAACCAACTTTGGTTCAAATATGGACTAACCCAACTAACCAAAGTTAAAAATGTTATTTAAAATGTAAAGGGGTCATATGACATTGCTTAAAATAACATTATTTTTTGTATTTGGTGTAATGCAATGTGTTTATGTGGTTTAAGAAACATTATTTTCCACATACTGTACATTATTGTTACTCATCTATGCCCCGCCTTCTGAAGGCTCATCGTTCTCAAAAGCGAGATGTGCTCTGATTGGCCAGCTATCTAGTGTGCTGTGATTGGCCGAATACCTCAAGCGTGAGACTAAAATGTTATGTCCCTTAACATATTGAGATGCCATGTCCCGGTGCGACAAGACAAAAAATATAAAACCTATTACAAAAGAAACATTTGTTGCATCCAGTGAGGAAATAATTACGGATTATAATGACTAATACTGTCTTTTTATGCATTGGGTTGCGAAAAGCGCCACGTAAACATAAAACCATGTCTGCATTTGTGATCGGAGAAACGACAGACAATAAGCGCTACTCTACACTGCTCAAAACTCATGTTTGAATCATCAGTGGCAAATTCTTTAGATATGAAAACTTACTTGGTAGCTAGTCAGAACAGCTGGCATTGTAGGTTCAGGTCATCCATTATTTGGGTTAAACTGTTCTAGAACTGTGTTGTAAATACAACTTAACCACTGATTTCTAGTTGTGCCCTGTTTTTGAAGACCAAACAAAGTAGTTTAGCTTTCACAAAGAAACACACAGCATCTTCACGACATGTCGGCAGCAGCAACAATGCTACAGTGAGAATGAAAGTTACCCCTTCTTTATTTCCTTGAACATTGCAACACTTCTTCCCACACAATGACATAGACATGTGGGGGCATTTAAATTAGTCTTTTTAGGAGGGCATTAACAAGTCTTAACTTTTATAAAGAATATCTCTTTGGGTTTGAGACTTTAGTCTTTGCAACTTTAGGCATCTTATCTATTCAATAATAGCTTGTAACACCACAGAGAATGTCTTGGTTACGTACGTAACCCTCGTTCCCTGATGGAGGGAACGGAGACGTTATTTCGACCGACAAATGGGGTCTCACTTGGGAGGCCAATCATCTCTGAATTTAAGAGAAAACGCCAATGAAAATTGGCTAGTGGATTAACACATCTGAGCCACTCCCGTGCCGACAGGTATAAATAGGGCGGCAGGTGCATAGGTTTTACGCTGAGGAGCCGAGAACGTGTCCCGGCAACAGATAATGGTTCAAGGTTGTGGCATGGGAACATAACGTCTCCATTCCCTCCATCAGGGAACGAGGGTTACGTACGTAACCGAGACGTTCCATATCTGTCGGTCACTACGAGTTATGTCGACTGACAAATGGGGTCCTATGTAAAACGCCACAACCTGAACCTCGTCAAAACCCTGTGGCGCTACAATTGTTGACAAGCCCTGGCGTGCCACAAAAGCTACGCTTAAGGTCGTAACATTCCCAAAGCCCCAGCGCAAATTCACTGACCTTGGTACCGGAGGGGCCGAAGGGTGAGTACATCGCTGCTGGAGAAGGCCATGCTGCTGTTCCGCCCACATAAAGTTAATGGAAGGGATTTCAACCTTCAGAGAAAGACTGTTTCAAATCTTCCCTATTTGTTCTATCAGCTGGCAAGACAATGGGGAAGCGAGCCTTAGGAAAAGGTCGCTACGGAGACCACATCCTACCCGTAGGGAGGTGACATGTGGGTAACCGATATGGACTGACCCGGGGGGCAGTACTACATATGGAAGGGGTCTCTGAGGCAGGTCCTACCTTGGAGTAGGGATGGAACGGCTGCCAGAAGAGACTGACAGAACGGGTCTGTCAAGGGAAGACACGGGTTTGCCAAGAGGGAAACCTTACCGTGGAAGAATACACATATGGGATTACCCGTAGGGAACCAAGCCATATGAACACCTAGCCCAGTATAGGGGCTGACCGGAACTCCGGGCATGCTAACGCCAGTACTGGGCCTGGCGACTGCTCCGCCAAGTCAGACTGCCGAGGGTGCTGGAGGATGCTCTACCAGGGTACGCCAACCGGGGAACTCTACTGGGCGAAGAAAGGCGCTCGCATCCCCGTGTTAGGGGGAATGGCGCATCAAGCGTGACACCCAGCCAGCCCTTCCCGCCAATTACCTGTTACCCAACACACGGGAAGAAACTGGCTCTACACCAAGGTTGTAAAACCTTGCAATGGTGCTGAATGGCCTCAGTCTGCTTCTGTACCGCCGAGAACTGCTGGGCAAAGTCCTCGACAGTGTCGCCGAACAGGCTTGCCTGGGAGATGGGAGCATCGAGAAAGCGAGCTTTGTCCATGTCCCTCATCTCAGCCAGGTTCAGCCAGATGCCGCTCCTGGACCACCAGCGTGGACATCGCCTTCCCGAGGGACCGCGTAAGGCAAAGTCAGTCGCCGTGCGCAGCTCCTGCATCAACCCCGGGTCGGTACCACCCTCGTGCATTGCTTTGAGCGCCTTGGCTTGTTGTACCTGCAGGATAGCCATGGCATGCAGGGCAGAGGCAGCTTGGCCCGCAGCACTGTAAGCCTTGGCAGCGAGCAGGCCTTACAGGCCTTGGACGGGAGACGCGGACGATTCCTCCAAGTGGCGGCGTTTTGTGGGCACAGGTGCATCGCAACCGCTCTCTCCACCTGGGGAACCTCCACGTACCCCCTGGCTGCCCCGCCATCGAGGGTGGTGAGGATGGAAGAGGGAGACGAGCGGCTTCTGGCCGTGAAAGGGGCCGTCCACGACTTCGTCACCTCTTCATGCACCTCTGGGAAGAAAGGCACCAGAGCAGGAAGAGGTTGTGAGCCGCATCCCACTCCGAGAAACCAATCATCCAGCCGCGAAGGCTCGGGACTGGGCGGTGTAGTCACCTCCAGCCAGATACTCACGGCTGCACGGGCAAGCATGGCCGACAACTCCAAGTCAGATTCGGCAGCGACAACACCCGAGGGGGGCAGCCCCACCGAATCCTCATCCTCAGAGGTCAATAACCCATCCCCCGATGCTGCAATCGACATCTGATCTTCGGGCGGCGCACCGAAAGACACGCTGGGACTGCTGTGAGACGGCCCAGCAGAATCAATCGGCAGCTGCACGGGACAGGTGCTGCAGGAGGAGTGAGAGGTCTGTGGGGTGTGGCCTGGGGGAGAAGCTCTCACTGTAATCCTCAGATCTCCCAGAGTGCCAGCCGGCGGCCCTCTGCTCGAGCCAGAGAGACCGGGACGGGTGGCGACAGAGGGGTCTGCTGCACTCCCCTTGAGGAGTGAGAGACGCGATTGCAGCGCTGCCATGTTCATACGCCCACAATAGACGCATGAATCATCCACGAGCGCAGCCTCAGCATGTTGGATGCCCAGACACTGCAGACAACGCTCGTGACTGTCAACCGAAGACAGGAAACGACCGCATCCAGAAGGACACGGACGAAACGGCATCTCGAAAAAGACGCGAATCGTCCGTGATTTGCTCTTTTAGAAAACTGTCTCTTTTAGCCGAAGCGCCCAGGGGAATCGCCGTTTCACAGGGACACCGCTGTAACGCGCCGTCACACCGACCAGGAACAGCTTCAAACAAAACAAAGATGAATGGCTTTGTAGTGACTACTCTCATCAGCTACTCGGCTCCGAAGCAAAAATCTATGCACCTGTCGCCCTATTTATACCCGTCGGTACGGGAGTGGCTCAGGTGTGTTAATCCACTAGCCAATTTTCATTGGCGTTTTCTCTTAAATTCAGAGATGATTGGCCTCCCAAGTGAGACCCCATTTGTCGGTCGACATAACTCGTAGTGACCGACAGATAGGGAAAGGGAAACTCGAAATTGCATGAAATTTCCCCTTTAATACAATAGTTTTGTGGGTTAGTTCATATATGACCCAGTATTAGGTTGAAACAACCCAGCATTTTTTACAGTGTATTATTATTAAAAGGGGACTGACCCTGACCCTGACCCTGACCCTGACCCTCAAATTAGTATAAAATCAAAATAATTGCTTTGTTTGAAATTATAAATAACAATACGTGATACATAAAACCACTATTTCAATCAACTATGTAACAATTTCAGTCAAATTAGTTTGTGCACTTAAAATAGAACCCACTGTCTCTCTGTGCTCATGACCCAAGAAAAACTAATAATGACTCACAAAAAAATAAAATACAAATAAAAAAATTGTCTTGGAAACCACAAGGCAACCACTTTTTATCCTTAGTATGCTGGGCTATTGCTAAAATTTACTTGGCACTAACACAATGATAGTCAAAAACCTTTACATTTTAAGTCGGATTCATTTGCATCATCAATGAAAATGTAATAAAAAAATAATAATAATTAAATAAATAAATAAATCTCTGCATGGTGTTCTTGAGGTAGTAAAATGTTGTAGAAAACATTACATATTGAATATTATTGTTATTTAATTTCAAATATCATTCTTCTGTTCTTTAAATTTAAACAAACATTTTATGTAGATTATTAATTGGTTTAAAAACGACTTTAGTTTTACTTTCCTTTAAAACGTCTAAATTTTCCTTTCAAAAGTTTGTGGTTGTATATGGTTTTTGAAAATTTGTCTCTTATACTCACCAAGGCTGCATTTATTTAATCAAAAATACTGTAAAGCATCCTACCGAAAATCAGAGTGGAGTTGTTGACTGTTATAGCCAAAAAGCTTGACAAATTGCTTTTGCTGCTGTCTGAACATTATGTCATACACAGTCTTTAATCCGATAATAAACCTAGTATTTCAGCCATTCACTCTCTTCTATGTTTCCTGGGAACTCTTAGCATGCACAGGTAATTAGCTTAATGGCACCAGGGAATCTCAGAAGTCAATTTCCATTGATTGTCCTAAAGAGAGCCAATCAGTCACACAAGTCCCCTCTGAAACAGTCGTTACTCAACTTCAAGAAGCTCATCATCAGGAGATGCAGATCAGGGCACTGGTGCAGAAAGCCAAAGCGGTCTTTTCTTCCTTTAATCATGGAGTAGTGATGAGAAATACAAATGGTATAATTAAAAAAAGGATGAAATTAAAATTACAGTGGGGGGTTCATACTGGATATCTGCTATGCCACCTAATTACCAAGCGACGTCTTTTAAAAGCGAATAAAAATCAGATAGTGCTTAGCCTTGGATTCACATTCCCCACTCACATTAACAATAAGCTTGTGTCCACTTATAACCATGTCCTCAACTGACCCTCAGCTCATGGTCACCATTAAACCTGCATTATGTTGTCATTGTGACTCTGATTTGCAGAACAAGAGGTGATTTGTTTAACAAGAGGAAATCAAGGAAAGAAAAGAAATTAACCAACAGCACTGAAGGAATCATTTGAATACAATCAATTTAATCAAATAAAACCTCACAGGAATTAATTCAAATATGAGAAAAGAGCGGAAAAGCATGCAGACAAAAAGGCGGACATGGCACAACACAGGGTTCAAAATTGTCAGGGTTCTGTCCTGGCAGCTTTGTCTGTTTTGTCTTTGTCTAGTGTTTTTGTGCATTGTTTGTCATGTGTATGACCAAATGGCTTTGCCTTTGTTTATGTTGGCCATGTGCTCCCTTTCATCCTCCCCCCTTGTTTCACATTACCACGCTCCCTTGTTAAGTCCTTGTTTAGTGCTCCTTACTTGATTGTTCTCACCCTGTGTCTATGTGATTTACTCCCTATTTATTGTGCCTATTTTCATCTTGTGTGTGCAGTGTGTTAGTATTTTATTGCCTTTCTAGCTAGTCTTTGCTAAATATAGTTTTATCTTTGTCTGTTAAGATCTGGTATTTATTAGTCAAAAGTTAATTTTGTCATTGTTTTTACTCTAGTTTCAGGTTTAGCAAGGGCTCCTAGCTTGGGAATGGCCCAAACCTAGAGTACCCCTCTCCCTGTATAAGTGTAAAATGAACTCGAAGTGAGGAGATGGGGTGGAGGAGAGTTTGCTGATAAACTGGCAATGGATAGAGGTAAGTCAGGTGTATTTATACTATGGTGTTGATTAACTTGATTGGGCTCCACCGGTGTTTGATTAGGCTAAGTATCTGACGCGCTCCTCCCAAACCTTGTTAATAAAACATTATTTGAACACCCAGCCAATCAATGGACTCCCACATGCTCTTGTGTACAGTATAAAGTGCAGCTTGCTGCACTAAATAGGTGGACCTATCCATTAGGCAAAGCTTAGTGGCCACCTTGGGCCCCCTGAAAAGCTTTTCATATATGAGATGTGCATTAACTGTGGAAATGTGAACAGTTGCTGTTTACTGTGTTTAGTACCAATTGAATGTGTTTCTTGTGTATCTTGATGGTCGCATATGAAAATATTATGCATCTGAAGCTGTTATAAAATATTTAGCAACTGTGCATATTATTTTTTTATTGTTTAAAATGTGGATGACTCAGTTTTTGAGAAGGCCCCAAGTAGAGAACACGTATGCAGTTACTTTTTTTAATTGATATCCTTTGGTGTAATGCAATGTAAAACTGCAATGTACACTCACCTAAAGGATTATTAGGAACAGCATACTAATACTGTGTTTGACCCCCTTTCGCCTTCAGAGCTGCCTTAATTCTACGTGGCATTGATTCAACAAGGTGCTGGAAGTATTCTTCAGAAATGTTGGCCCACATTGATAGCATCTTGCAGTTGACGGAGATTTGTGGGATGCACATCCAGGGTCATAAAGGGATGGACATGGTCAGAAACAATGCTCAGGTAGGCCGTGGCATTTAAACGTTGCCCGATTGGCACTAAGGGGCTTAAAGTGTGCCAAGAAAATATCCCCCACACCATTACACCACCACCACCAGCCTGCACAGGTTGCCAGCTGTGGAGAAACACATGAGTATTTAATTTGGAAGGTGGCAACTGGAAGGGGTCAGAGTATCAATCTGGTAACCTGCATGTGCATCAAGTCTATGGAGGAGGAGCTAGGTGAAAAAAAAAAAAAAAACTCTCCAATATTTTGAATTTGGACTGCAATACCTAGTTCAAACACTCTGTGTCAATCCTACACGCAGCACTTAATCATTTAAATTAAATGTATTTTAAAGTTTTAAAGTCAGCCTTTGAAGAGTATAGGAAATTGCGCTGAGCACAGGTACACAGGCCTAAGACTTTTTCACAGCGAAGTGAAAATTTGAATCACAACTATAAATCCCTATGGAGCTATTATAAGACCAGGTGGAATTATTTTATTTAACACAAATAATTTAAACTAGTTTGAAGCCAAATTGGAGAAACACTGTGTGCAATGAGACCATCAGAAGGCCTTTCCTTCTACACATCGCCATCATTTACCATGGATTTACCGTTGTAACACTCACTACACCAAGGAATTGTGGCAAAAATGTGGAATCTTCACAGTAAATTTCAGTAGAGGATGATAATTATAGTTTATATATATATATATATATATATATATATATATATATATATATATATATATATATATATATATATATATATATATACTGTATATATATATATATATATATATATATATATATATATATATACTGTATATATATATATATATATATATATATATATATATATATATATATATATATATATATATATATACTGTATATATATATATATATATATATATATATATATATATATATATATACTGTATATATATATATATATATATATTAAGCTACAGCATGTTTGCAGTTATTGAATGTTTTTTAGACTATTATTTTTCATACAAATAGGCTACCTTAAAGTATACAGTTATATGTTTACCATGGTATTGAGGTGCTATATGTGTGGTTTAAACTGTCTTTATCATGATTTAAATGTATGCTTCTATGGGAGACCAATGCTTAATAATAATAATAATAATATTGATGATAAACCTTGGTCAGAATAAATTAAACCATAGGTTGCTACAATGTTTTACAGATGTTTCAGATTTGATAATAAAAAAAATAAATAAAAAAAACTTTGCATCCTAGCTCAAGCTGCTAAATGTGCATTTCTAAGAGACAAAAAGTGATAATATTATCAGGCAACCCAAACCTGTTCTTGATTTGAAACAATATCACTCATTATGGAATGCAGAAACAAATAAATTAATTTTTTCTGTTTATTTTGTAGAGGAAAATTAATAGTCTGGTTTCTACAACTTACACTTTAGAGCAAAAATATTGCTTTAAACTTGAAAGAATTCAAATTCAAAATATTTGTGATACTTATCGATAGGTACCGATACTGTATGAAAAATGTATCGTGATAATCGTGAAAATTGTTCTGGCCATATCACCAAGTCCTACATCTAACTCATCCTTTTCCTGATAAACTGATTTTCAGACAAAAATATTCCCTTGTTTCTAATATATATTTACATAGTCATAAAGAAAAAAAAAAACATGCTGAGCATCTTCATCTTGTGAAAAGCAAGCTTCTGTTTTACGAGTTAATGTTTAGCAAAAATTGTATTTGGGGGTGAACTGTTCCATCAATTAAATCTCAATAGGTGCTTATTTTGTTATACATGTATAGCATAAATAAACTGTTTGAAATAGTTCACTAAAGGACATGTCAACTCCCCACACATAAACGATCAAAAAAGAATGCGTGACTCATTCCGATCCGCGAGAGGATGGAGAAAGAGGAGAGCTCGCGGTAGAATGTGACGTCACCAGTCGCACTTCTTTCCTTCTCGTTGGGAAAGCGCGAGCTGCGCTGCCTGGCGCAAAGAGGAGACAGCGCACGGAGAAAGAATACCCTACACGGTAAGACCACGCACCTTTCACCGCTAGCTGTTGTTTCTTTACATTTAATAAGTAGGCTAATATTAGCAGTTTGTAAATAAACAATCTGCCGTTTTAGACTCTTTATTCTTTGCTGCTAAATTAAACTGCTATATTATAAGTTGTGTAAACAATGCGCAGATGTTCCAAGTTTTTCAGCGTGCATTTGTTTGAATAGTCTGTTTTCTGCAGGATTTCCAATGTTTTAAATCACACACTCTCAGATCTCGTGATGTGCAAAGAGACAGATGAAAGACATCGACCACCTAAGACTCGTGGAGAGATCTGCGAAAGCGAGAGCGCAGCTTTATAAAGTCAAGCACTTATCCCTGGAGGCTCAGCTGTCACACTATGGAGAACATCACGAGCCCCTTCATCCCAAACCCGACGTGCAACTATAGCATGGACTTATACTATCACAGCTCTGCAAACCGGAGCGATCTGAACTGCACGCCGCCGGCTGACTTCTTCTTTTACGCAGATCTGTACGTGGTTCTCCCGGTCATTTACTCCGTGATATGTGCCGTAGGTCTGACGGGCAACACGGCGGTCATATATGTGATCCTCAAAGCACCCAAAATGAAGACGGTGACCAATATGTTCATTCTGAACTTGGCGATCGCCGACGACCTCTTCACTTTAGTGCTGCCCATCAACATAGCGGAGCATCTGTTGCACTACTGGCCGTTCGGCGAGGTGCTGTGCAAAATCATTTTAAGCATCGACCACTACAACATCTTCTCGAGCATCTACTTTCTGACTGTTATGAGTGTGGACCGGTACCTGGTGGTGCTGTCGACCGTGCGCTCCAAGCGCATGCCGTACCGCACATACCGGGCAGCCAAGATAGTGAGCCTGTGCGTGTGGCTGCTGGTGATCCTCATTGTCATGCCGTTCACCGTGTTCGCTGGAGTCTACATCAGTCCCGACGACACCGAGAGAAAAAGCTGTGTCCTAAGTTTCCCCAGTCCTGAAAGTTTATGGTTCAAAGCGAGCCGGATTTACACCCTTATACTGGGCTTTGCCATTCCGGTGTCTACAATTTGCATTCTTTACACCATGATGCTGTACAGATTAAGAAACATGCGCTTGAACTCCAACGCCAAAGCGCTGGACAAAGCCAAGAAGAAGGTGACTATCATGGTGTTTATCGTACTGGCCGTGTGCCTGTTCTGCTGGACGCCCTTTCACCTCAGCACCATCGTCGCGCTGACCACAGACCTGCGGACCACACCGCTTCTCATCGGCATCTCCTACTTCATTACCAGCCTGAGCTACGCCAACTCCTGTCTGAACCCGTTCCTCTACGCCTTCCTGGACGACAGCTTCAGAAAAGCCTTCAAGAAGATGTTAGAATGTAGACCTGCTTGAATGTAAAGCACTTTGAGGAAACGAATGTCACAGAGAAAGTGAACTCCAGGTGGATTCCAGGATTTGAATTGAGGCAGCAAACAGAATGCAATTAAGGCGTTTAGCTATAGGAATTTGATTTAATTAGAAACTAAATTATTTTACGTAGTAGAATATATATGACTGCAATCAGCCTAGTTTTTAATTGGGAAAGAACAGTCATGCCAAATTTTATTTTGCTTAACAAGCCTTGTATGGCAGTTAAAAGGTAAATATTTAACATACATTTAAACATAATGTATTAAAATATGAAACGTATTTGAGCACATATACAGTTATATTTACATTAAATATGTAAATTATTTAATTATAAATGAAAAATATTGCCATTCCGATTCAATATTGTTTAGTTTGTCACATTCAAATTTACATTCATAGACTGAAAGCTTCCTATTTATAAAATTATGAATTTCGTCCAAACCTGATTAAAATTGCAGTTATGATCATAACTGATTATTGACAGGGTCTCAAAATGTAGTGAGAAGCCCATATTGACATTTTATTATTAAACTCATTGTCATTCTATTTCAAATTCCATTTCAAAATCCTATAGTTTGTTGCCAAATTCACACTCAATTTTCATTTTGATGCCTTACTCTGATTAAAATAGTTATGTTCACTATGTCCACAACTTCAGGCTCACATATCCCTGTGTGTATTCCAATAATATAGGAAAACGTTTTCCTGAGATATACCAAATTCTAATTTGAGAGTTTGTCTCCCTCTTGTGCTCTCTTTAATGAAATATTGAAGATTACGTATTTTTGAAATGTGCTTCAACACGTATATGTCTGGCCGCAGTGCCCTGGAAACTTTAATGAGGAATTACAAAATGTGGTATCAGTGCTGACGTAGGATGACATCATGTGTTTCTCAAAGAGCAGGGGTTTATCTGTATATATGTATATTTGTATAGACCTGCTTTTGTCAAATGAAACGTCACCGCATCCTGTCTAGCAGCATTTCATCTTAACATCAAATTTGAGACAGTTATGTAAATGTGCATTCCCCTTTCATTTAAATTAATGAATATAAATGTAAAACGTTTTTGTGTATTTCTAGAGATGTTGGTCATGCAGATCAACACAGTAAAACATACGTTACAAAGGATTTTAAATACATGTTGTAAATAAAATGGAATAAATCAGTTGTCTTTCATTTAGTCTCATGCAGATGTAAAAAACTAATAGGGCTACCCTACTGCCTGCTACCCCGGGACAACAGCAACGGCCCAAAGTTTTAAATTAAGCATCATCTAACTCTCTTTTCTACCTCAGGATATTCATGATATTAGAAACCATTATAGTGTTAGTGTGCGTGTGTGTGTGTTGATATTAGAAACCATTATAGTGTTAGTGTGTGTGCGTGCGTGCGTGTGTGTGTGCGTGTGTGTGTGTGTGTGTGTGCGCAGTTAATTTCCCAGAACTGTCTTTTAAGGGCCCTTTTGGTGAACATTAAACCAATGATGTATAAAACTTTGCAGTAACAATTTTATTGGGAATAATAATACAAATTAAATGTGGTGTAAGCCTCCATGACTAAACCTCATATATATATATATATATATATATATATATATATAATTATTTTGTGTGGTACAAAAACAGCCCATATCAAGTTCTGTCTGATGTTCTTTCCATTCGCCATCAGGTGGTCTGGAACAGTGACTGATAACAGAATTTGTGCGCTTTCTTGGATAGCCACATAAAGCAAGTAGACATAAAGCTATAAAACTGACCAGACTGCAAGCAAATGAACGACAACACATTTCCGAATCCTAGTTGGTTACTGGGATTAGTTTTAGTCACCCACAGAATGAAACAAGATATCCTTTTAAAAACCTTTCACCTGGGATCATATATTTATTATGAAGTATACAGTCATGGCCAGAAGTTTTGGCAGTGACACATTTTGTTTTATTTTTCCACATGCTTCTATGGTATACTGAAAAACAATAAGCATATCATAAGTTTTAATGGCTATTATTGGCAAAAAAAAACAATATATATATATATATATATATATATATATATATATATATATATATATATATATATATATATATAATCAGTCAACATTTACAGTGTTGACCCTTGTTTTTCATAACCTCTGCAATTCAATATGGCATGTTGGATATTAGCTTCTGGGCCAAAATCCTGACTAATAACGGACCATTCTTGCCTTAATAGCTCTCTAATTTGTGGGCTTCTGCTTGTCCTCTCGCCTTTTGAAGACTTACCACAGGTTCTCTATGGGACTAAGATCTGGGGAGTTGCCTGGCCACTGAACCAAAATTTCAATGTAATGACCTTTAAGCCTTTTTTTTTCATTCTTGCTTTTTGACATGATGTTCGACATCACCAAATTGCTCATAGATCGTTGGAAGAAGTCGCCTTTGCAGGACGTTTTGATTCCATTCTTTATTCACTCATGGTAGCGTTCACCATTTCTTCTCCAAACAATCAATTTTCCAGAGGGAGCTTCGTCAGGAAAATAACTGCGCACCAGTCTTCTGCTGACCAATGCTTGTAATTCCTGCAGAATTTCAGTCTGTCCTTGAAGTTTTTCTTGGTGAGAAATGGCTTCTTTGCTGTCCTTCTTGACACCTGATGGTTGTCAAAAAGTCTTGGCCTCATTGTGCATGCAGATGCTCTCACACCTGCCTGTTCCTGAGCAAGCTCTGCACTGCTGGCGACACGATTCCGTATAGTTACCTCCACAGGAGGAGTAAAAAAAAAAAGAAAAAAGAAAACACTGACCGTTTTCCCCGGTAACTGCGCGCAGCAGACAGCAGAGGGCAACGTGTTATCATGTTTTCCAAATGATATCTCATCATGGATTAAAAAAAAAAAAAAAAGTGCAATGATGCCTCTTAATTAATATAAAACACTTCACCGTCACCAATCAACAAAAGCATTAAATAAAAGAAACATTTAATTACATTGTTCTAGTCGATTTAAAACTACATTGTTATTTAAATAGCCTAATGCAGGGACGATTATGTTGTTCTCTTTTCATAGCAAATAAGTGTTTAAGAAGGTTACATTTTTCTTAACAAAAATAATATTGACATTGCCTTTTCACTGACCTAAAATAATATCATGCTACAAATGCTAATGCTACAAAACCAGTGTAAGATGGTAGCTAAGTAGCTGGTTGACAATTGTGTCACCAAAACAACAACAATAATAATAATAATGAAAAACCTTCACCCACCTACTGATAACCAGCTAGAAACCAGTTACTATGATCCAAAACACAGCAAACAGAATAATCTGGATTTTCCAGGATACTTTTAAATAATGACACTAGATGGCGTTTCTCTACCACTTCTCATTACTGGGCTCAACTACTTGATATCTAGTCCTGTTTGATGCTGGTTGCTGGCAAAAGTTAATCAGAAATTGAAATTAGATACTGTTACTGTATGCTTGAGCAAACAATCCAAACCTCCATCTTTATAATGTTGATGTTAGCAAGTCTCCAAAGGACAAGCTCTGCTGTTGATTGTCACTTTACGTTGTGCTTGAGATTGGGTCACATTTCTGCAGTTGACTTTGTGACACTCCATTCTAAACACTAGGGCCAACAGCCTTTGATTTGCCCATCACATGTGTCTGAGATTGAAGCCCCCGCTGTATTCTGAGTGCACAAGTCAAACACTCGAACACACAGGGAGATCCTGGTTGCAAGCTTCAATTATGTCACAGCCTCAGCGCACTCGCAAATCAATGACATCGACTTGCTGTTGAGGAGACGCACATCCAGTTTCGGGGGAATGTGTCTACCTGTGATAAACGAATAGGCGATTGTCACAGAGAGTGATCTCATTGTGCTTCTCGCCACTGCTGTTTAAGTGTGTGTGTGCTGTGCTATAGTCATTGTCCATAAGGTCCAAAGCAGCACAGAAAGAGCAGTTTTTTTTTGTTTGTTTTTTTTTTTTACACAAACTCCCATTTCACCATGAATTTGCTACCACTTCCTCAGCTTCGGATCTGTCGTCACAATATAATGTGCTTGTTTATAATACTGATAGGCTAACTGGCTCAAACAGCCCAGCATGGAAACCCTCACCAGCCAATTATATCAAGTTCTGAATGTTTTCTCTATGAGGAGAGACTCTTAAATCAATTGCAAATCGCACTGATGTCTGGACTTACTCATGTTGCCCACATGCAGATGTGGTTTTAACAAGCTCCCAGTCTGTCTGTGAAGGTCCATTCACGGCAATTAACATTTCTTTAATGTGGTATTGATTCAGCTGTAAACAAGGCATGTTCTCCTGTAGGCGGAGGACAAAACATTAGACACCACACAATGCAATATCGGCAACCCAGGCTCACTGGCAAAAATACATGTTCACTCTTAAAGGGGTCATTTGATGCTGCTAAAAAGAACATTATTTGGTCTATTTGGTGTAATGAAGTGTGTTTATGCGGTTTAAGGTTAAAAAACACATTATTCTCCACATACTGTACATCAGTGAGCAGTAGCCTTGTGTGAGCGGAGGCCGGCTTAAGTGAGCAGAGGTGGGCGGCTTGAGAACGGCACAGCCGGCGGATTCTACGAATGAGTGTCCTTTGGGCTTGCGGCAACCACATGATGACCAGGGGCTGGACTCCGCTTCATCCACGGTGAAAGTGGATGGATCTGGTGATCCATAGTGCAAAGTCGATGTATTTCCTCAGAGACCAGCGCAAATCAGCTCCAGGGATGATGAAGCAGATATTGTCCTCTTTTAGAAGGCAAAACAAAGTAGTTTTGCTTTCACAGTGAAACACACAGTGTCTATACGACATGGCGGTAGAAACAACAATACTACAAAGAGAATAAAAAGGAAACGCCTTCTTTCTTTGCGTGAACATCTGGGTGGCGTTATGCAAATCTTCCCACATAGTGATGTAGAGATGTGGGGGCGTGTTAGAACGAGCCATTTCAGGGAGGCGTAGACGAGTCTCAATTTTTATAAAGAATATCTCTTTGGATTTGAGACTTTAGTCTTAGCAACTTTACAGATCTTCTTTATGCACCAAGAGCTTGTAGCACTCCAAAAAGAAAGGAAAAATTGGAAAGAAATCACATCATATGACCCCTTTAAAAATAAAGGTTCTGTATTGCCATTAATGGGCCAAGGAATCTTTCTACAACCGTGGTTGACCAAAGTGCTTAACAATGTCCAGAAAAGAAAAATAGAGAGTCACACACAAATAAGACAAATACAGTAAAAACATCACAATGTCACAGCTCAGCTTGATATAAAAGCCAAGGAATGGAAGTGTGTCTTAAGAAAATTCCTACAGTCTGAGCAGTTCTTATGTGTACAGGTAAACTATTCCACAAATTAGGGGCCACCAGTGAAAAAGCTTGGTCACCTTTATTTTTTAACCTTGTTCTAGGAACATTGAGGAGCACTTGA
This sequence comes from Carassius auratus, assembly GCF_003368295.1. Taxonomy (NCBI): domain Eukaryota; kingdom Metazoa; phylum Chordata; class Actinopteri; order Cypriniformes; family Cyprinidae; genus Carassius; species Carassius auratus. The sequence continues at coordinate 414,000 of NW_020525319.1, forward strand.
TTGGATGACCTCAATGCTCTAACGGGAATATAGACATGTAAAAGCTCTGATAAATACGCAGGTGCCAACCTATTTAAAATCTTAAAAACAAACAATAAAATCTTGAAATCAATCCTGAAGTGAACAGGAAGCCAGTGTAGTGAAGCTAGGACAAGGGGTAATGCGCTCATACTTTCTAGTCCCAGTCAAAAGTCGAGCTGCTGGATTTTGCACTAACTGTAAGCGTTGAAGAGATGACTTATCCAGACAAACATATAAAGAGTTACAGTAGTCTAGTCTAGATGTTATAAAAGCATGAATTACACTTACTTACGTGGCAGGTAGGGCTTGACCTCAGCCAACAGTCTTAGTTGAAAGAAACTGGCTTTTACAACAGAACTAATCTGCTTTTCAAATTTAAAAGCACTGTCAAAAATCAAACTGAGATTCTTGGTAAATGGATGAAAATATAAACCTAAATTACCAAGTGCATCTACACAAGCACTTAAATCCCCAGGACGACCAAACACAACAATCTCAGTCTTATTTTCATTAAGACAAAGAAAGTTCTGATCCAACCATATTTTTTGAGGGATGCCACATAAAAGACGGTGGGCAGCGGACAAAAATTCACCAAGGTGAACAGAAAAACTTCTATCAAATATGATTGAAACCATTTAAGGACTATGCGCTTAATGCTGACACAGTGTTCAAGTCTAGATAAAAGAATAGAGTTATTTACCATATCGAAGGCCCCAATCAAATCCAAAAGGACTAAAACAGCGTTACCACAGTCCACAGTTAAAAGAAGATCATTTGAAACTCTTAAAAGAGCAGTTTCTGTATTAAATACTAAATTCATCGATAAATGACTGAAGTTGATTAAAAACAATTCTCTCCAAGACTTTCAAGTAAAAGGGGAGTTTAGATATAGGTCTAAAATTAGACAAATTGAAATGATCCAAGGTATTCTTTTTTCAGTAGTGGTTGTACAATGGCATGTTTAAAAACAGATGGTACACATCCTGAGCTGAGAGATGTATTGACCAAAGATACAATGCTTTAGATTATTAAATGATCTTCACACTAAGAAAGACGGTTTGTTTAAGAACTGTTCACTGAATGCTGAACCCTAAATTATTTTTCTATGGCGTACGAAACCCCTTTTTTGAAAGCTTTATTTTGAGAGTGTATACAGTGCATTTGACTGCAGTTTCCAGCTGAAATGAACACTAGATGCAGTAAAACACCCATCATTTTTGTCCTATTTTTGTTTGAGCAAATGATGTCAGAATTGTCTTTTTTTTAAATAATTATAATAATGCTTATACCACTTGTTGTGGATATGTCACCTGAAAAGTGCAGTGAAATGAACTTAAGGTTCTACAGGACTAGCCACAATCACTTATTTCTAACAAGCTGTCATAAGCTTGTAATTTTAAAGGCTCACTGAGACCTTTCTTATCTCCTGTTGTATCATTTGCTTCTGCCTTCTGTCTATTGATCTGGGAAGACTTATTAAAAAAATTGATCACCAACTTACAGAGTGTTCGATGCCCTGTATGCCCTTATCTAGAGCAGAAAAATGAGCCTGCTGGTAGGACCATACTTCATCTAGATTACAGCGTTTCCATGGAAGCCAAATCACTTGAGCTTCTGTGAAACCTTAAATGACTTCATGTCTACATATGTGACATAGAAGAATTATATGGAGGGCAATATTTGAAGAAAGCTAACAGTTAACATTCCCATTCCCACTGATGCAAAGCTAAATTTTCAGCAGCCATTTATTCTGTCTTCAGTGTCCAATAGGCCTTCAAAAAAATCTATTATCAATGTTGAAAACAGCTTTTGTGCCACCTGTCAGTTAATATTTGTTTGAGATTCCTTAGATTAATAAAATGTAGCATTTATTTAAAATATATTTTATCAATTTAATGCATCCTTTCTGAAAAAAGGCAACTTTCTAATGTGTATACTGTATATATATATATGAATATATTTATATATATTATATATAAATATATATATGAATATATTTGAACGATATAGTGTACATAATGTACAGTCAAAAACAGCAAACAGGGAAAAACTTAATGCAATACACACTGTATTTGTCACCAAAATATGAGACACTAATATAATATAATATAATATAATATAATATAATATAATATAATATAATATAATATAATATAATATAATATAATATAATATAATAAAAAAATATGTTTTCACATAGTATTTTATTTTGCAACAAATCACAGCAAATTTTGAATAGTTGTCAATTGAGAAAGATACGATCCCAGTATGGCATAAACCAGCTTGGACTACCCAGACTTACAGGTGCTGGTCATATGATTAGAATATCCTCAAAAAGTTTATTTATTTCACTAATTTCATTCAAAAAGTGAAACTTGTATATTATATTCATTCATTACACACAGACTGATATATTTCAAATGTTTATTTCTTTAAATTTGATGATTATAACTGACAACTAAGTAAAATCCCAAATTCAGTATCTCAGAAAATTTGAATATTACTTAAGACAAATATAAATAAAAGATTTTTAGAAATCTTGGCCAACTGAAAAGTATGAACATGAAAACCATGAGCATGTACAGCACTCAATACTTAGTTGGGGCTCCTTTTGCCTGAATTACTACAGTAATGTGGCGTGGCATGGAGTTGATCAGTCTGTGACACTGCTCAGGTGTTATGAGAGCCCAAGTTGCTCTGATAGTGACCTTCAGCTCTTCTGCATTCTTGGGTCTGACATATCGCATCTTCCTCTTCACAATAACCCATAGATTTTCTATAGGGTTAAGGTCAGGCGAGTTTGCTGGCCAATTAAGAACAGGGATACCATGGTCCTTAAACCTGGTAGCTTTGGCACTGTGCGCAGGTGCCAAGTCCTGTTGGAAAATTAAATCTGCATCTCCACAAAGTTGGTGAGCAGCAGGGAGCATGAAGTGCTCTAAAATTTCCTGGTATATGGCTGCATTGACCTTGGACCTCAGAAAACACAGTGGACCAACACCAGCAGATGACATTGCACCCCAAACCATCACTGACTGTGGTAACTTTACACTGGACCTCAAGCAATGTGTATTGTGTGCCTCTCCTCTCTTCCTCCAGACTCTGTGACCCTGATTTTCAAAGGAAATGCAAAATTTACTTTCATCAAAGAACATAATTGTGGACCACTCAGCAGCAGTCCAGTCCTTTTTGTCTTTAGATGCTTCTGGCGCTGTCTGTTGTTCAAGAGTGGCTTGAAACAAGGAATGTGACAGCTGAAACCCATGTCTTGCATATATCTGTGCGTAGTGGTTCTTGAAGCACTGACTCCAGCTGCAGTCCACTCTTTGTGAATCTCCTCCACATTTTTGAATGGGTTTTGTTTCACAGTCCTCTCCAGGGTGCGGTTATCCCTATTGCTTGTACACTTTTTTGTACCACATATTTTCCTTCCCTTCGCCTCTCTATTAATGTGCAAGGCATCAATGGTTCTGTCAAGTCAGCAGTCTTCCCCATGATTGTGTAGCCTACAGAAATAGACTGAGAGACCATTTAAAGGCTCTGCAGGTGTTTTGAGTTAATTAGCTGATTAGAGTGTGGCAACAGGTGTCTTCAATATTGAATCTTTTCACAATATTCAAAATTTCTGAGATACTGAATTTGGGATTTTCCTTAGTTGTCAGTTATAATCAAAATTAAAAGAAATAAGCATTTGAAATGTATCAGTCTGTGTGTAATGAATGAATATAATATACAAATATACACTTTTTGAATGGAATTAGTGAAATAAATCATCTTTTGATGATATTCTTTATATGAACAGCACCTGTATGTTATGTTAACTAGTAAAACCTTGAGCCATTTCCCTTAGCACTTATCTGCCCTTGGAAAACAACAGTTCACACTGAAAGACAGATAACAGATAGAGATCTCATCTAAAACCTAAGTGGAAAACTGCATCACACAAAGGTGATAACCCCACTTTATTTGTAAGGTTTTTCTTCAGTGTCATAAATCAATCCTTTGGGAATTGCGGGAAGCAGAATGAGGTGAATCTGAACACAACATACACTCCTGACCTGTGTGTGGACCCCAGATGCAGCTAATACCTCCACAGCCCACAGAAGAAATATGCCTCCCTGCTGACCGCTGAATTATGGGGGCTGTGTTCCTCCATTTTGCCATGGGACCTGGAGGTGTGAATGTGTGCATGAATGAGGCCACATAAGCATCAATCTTCTGCGCTTTTTTATTACACCACACTTCTCTTCTTGCTGTCACCACACTGCAGATACTAAGACATCTGGCTGGATTCACTGTGACACACACACATGCACACAGCACAAACACACGCAAGTTGATTTACATCAATCCATTTATCTGTGGCCCTTCAATGCTTGATGGTGTTTGAGCCTCCACAACTTTATCCTTTGGTCAATACTGAGCGCATTGCAAATCATAAATCACAAACTGTAGTATTATAACCTGGATTGGGGGACAGGGTTGAGAAATGACAAGGATGAAAGAGGGAGAGGGATTGTGCTTTTCACCAAAGCTAGCCTGTGCTAATTGAGAGGAGCAGAGAGTGCTGGTGCACTAATGAAATGGCCTTATGTGACGGCAGAGGGTGGCACTAGAATAAAATAACTCCCGGTGGGAGGAGATGAGGCCTTTCTTCAATCTGTTAATGTGTGAGAATTTCTGTGGGATGTGCATATCAAGCAGGGATGGGGCTTTGTATTATTGATGTATCACTCTCCAGACAGGTGAATATATTTTTTTAAAGATATAGACAAAATTATTATTTTTGTGAATGCATAGGCAACAGTCGTGTTTTTATGAAAGGACCCAAACAGAGTACTGATTATGTTTATCATACATAAAAGATACATCTATCTATCTATCTATCTATCTATCTATCTATCTATCTATCTATCTATCTATCTATCTATCTATCTATCTATCTATCTATTACACTGTATTGTTGTTGTTTTATTATTATTAATAACAATAATTACTACTACTACTACTACTACTGAATAATAATATTATATTATTTTTCTAAATAATATTATTTCTAATAATAAAAACAAACCAATTGAGGTGTAATGTGAAAATATGATGATGATGATGATGATGATGATGATGGTGCTATTATTATAACAAAATACACATTTCTTGTTGTTGTTTTATAGTAATGAATAATGACAATATTTATAAATATTATAAATCTTACTGAATAATTATATGCATAATATTATATTACTTATTAATAATATTAATACTAATAATATAAACAATCCAAATTATTATTTATTAACATATTATTGTGATGCTATTATTATTATTATTATTATTATTATTATTATTATTATTATTAACACTAAATATGCTATTTATTATTGTCGCTGTTGATGTTTTGTTGTTACTTTAAATTATCATCAAATAATACAAAAGCATAAAACTGCATAATATTATTTATAGTAATTCACTGGTTTACATGAAATTGAAAAGTTCAAGAAACTTCACATTCTTTAAAATCTAATGGAATCATATTAGTCTGAATGGTGTCATTCCAGGCTAGTTTTAGCAAAAAAGGACCAACAGTAATAGGTAACGCTTTGGAAGCCCATCATCCTTGTCAATAATATATACACATTATTCAGACTACAGTGCTTGCTCTTACCGACAGAGGGGACATGCACCATTTATTCAATCCTTCAAATATATGTTTTTATGTTCTTTCATATACTTGTAACCGGATCTGCAGGAAAATTACATTGTGATCAGTTCATCAAATTTTATTCATATTGTTTCTTTGATATAAACTCTTTCCGTGGTCTGTAGCGATAAAGCAGGTTCAAAAGCACCTCAGTTTGCTTTGGTTGAGATGATTACATTTACTAGTTTTTGAATGCATGATGTTTTTTAGTCTCTGTGCTAATTCCAGTGATCAGGTGCTGCAATTTGAACTGTTCCACATGACAGAAGTCTAAAATGCATGTGTGGCTCAGAGTAAGGAGCCACTCTAGAGCCTCCTCTGTCGAAATCAAAATTTATCCAATATGATATTCAGCGTAATGCTTTTTTCCCCTAAGGAATTTAACTGAAGGAATTGAATTCATAGATTGCTCTTGGCCTCAATGTGAGATACTATTGATCACTATTCATACCTTTCATCAACATTATAGAGTATAAGTTTGTTCTTAAGAGAGAGCAAATACATTCATGTTCAGTGCATTAATTATGTGAAAAACAAAGCAATGTTTTATGGTCTATGCTAGTCATTCTGTTCTCTACCTTACACTGTTTTCCATAATCCAGTATTTCACTGTTATCTACATGAACACTGAATAAACAATGAACACTGAATGAGTCTTCTGTAAGAATCTACAGAGAAATCCACACAACTGGATTGCACAGCGTGTGACGAGTGATGAAATGAAATCTTTCCAACACTCTATTGTTTTTGTTTGTTTTTCAATAAATAAATAAATAAACTGAATATAAGGCACCAACATAACGTAAAGACGGAAATGACATGCCATTGTGTAAATAAGATGAATAACATAAAACGTAAATTACTTCTGTTGTGATCTAGCGCTATAGATAAAATATAATTAAGGGCTGCCCTCCTAATATAGGTAATGGCAGGTGAAACACTGCCCAACTTTAATTCAATTCCACAGTGCGGTCAATCTGAAAATGTTTTCAAGGTCAAGTATGAAGCAAAACCAGTCAATGTTTTGTTACCAAGCTTAAGAAACTCTAATTAATGCAATTCTCGATTTCTATTGCTCATGTCCTGCCATTACTCTTGCTCAGGGAATTATCTCAGAAAAAGCCTAATTTCTCCAGCAAAACCGCAGCCTTGAGGCCTTCAAAGCATAGTCTTCCTTAGATCTGCAAACCTAGTGACCTTGCTGCAGTTATACAAGCTGTCTATCTTGCTCCACAATGTACAGAACACTCATTGTTACACTGACTCTTGAAGGTTTCTGCAGAAGATCCGCATGTCCTTAGGACAGATTTAGACTTGAAGAACATACTGAGTGAATGATTTGATTCAAACCTGATTTAATCATTTTGCTCTCGTAAAGCAATAATTTTCTTTCTTGCTTTTTCTTTGTGTTATGACTTTTTTATAGCCAAAGAGTTTGTTCAAGATTAATGACCATAAAAAAAAAAAAAAAAAAAAAAAAAAAAAAAAATATATACATATATATATATATATATATATATATATATATATATATATATATATATATATATATATATATATATATATATATATATATATTCAGATACTATCACTGATAATTTGTCAAGCAAAGCATCATGGTGTGAAACTAAATGTAAATAAATTCGCAATAAATGTTTCCTACATTAGCCAAAAAAGAAAAGAAAAAATGATTTATTCTCTGTACGCTACTCATTACTGATGAAATATGGAAATCAGAACTTTGTTGCTTGTGACTGCAAAAAATATGAGTTTTGTTCAATGTTGTACATGTGCATTGAAAAAAAAGCTCAACATGTAAGAGATAAGTCTTGCTTAATATACTAAATAATAATAATGATGATTTTTCCAGTAACACATTTTCAGTCAGCTCTACTATTATTATAAAATAATTATAATAACATAATAATACAAATATCATAACATTAATTTTAGTAGTATTACTAGTGGTAGTGGTAGTAGTGGTAGTGGTGGTAGTAGTAGAAGTAGTAGTAGTAGTAATGGTGGAAGTGGTAGTGATAGTGGTAGTAGTAGTATTGGTAGTGGTAGTGGTAGTGGTATTAACGAGGAGGAGAAGGATCTGGGGGAAATAAATAAAAAAGTTGCTAGACTACATAGCAGGTGTTGATAACAGGTGGAGATTTCTGCTCACACCTCGGAGAGACTGTCAAAACAGGGTAAGTGGGGTATAAACAGAGAGAAAAAAAAAATCCTTGACAAAGTTGCTGAAAAGCTTTGGAAAGTTCCAGCAGCTCGACTGGGCAGAGGGAGAGCATAACAACACAATCACAATCATAATGATGTGGACGTGTAGGGCTGCAGCACTTTTATTCATCCCTTTTTCACTCGGATTCATGCTGTCTTTTTATTATAGGATGTAGATATCAAGTACCCACTGGATATCAGCTCTTCTTTACACGATGATCATGAGCTTGATTCTGAAATTGAAAAATTGCTGCTCTATACTGACATGGAAATGCAAAGCCTTATTCAGTCTCCATTGATAAGGCTCTAGCTCTGAAAGAGAAGAGTGCACTAGATCCGCCCCTTGGTAATAGAGTATAGAATATTTCAGTATTTGGGTATGTTTTGTGTTACCCAGATCCTGGGTCAACTGTAACAATCCGTTGTTTGGGTAGTTTTTTTTTTTTGTTACCCAGATTCTGCGTCAAGATGTAAGCCAGCGGTTGAGTTATTTATTGTGGTGTTTTTGCCTCCTTTTCAGGTGACAGCAGTTTGAGAGTGTTGCATCAGCCTTTTTTTGTTTTTGTTTTTTTGCATGATGGAAAGGCTTGATGCCTTGCATAAAATACATTATTTTATTCATAAAGATACAGAATATAAATACTTTGGATGTTTACATATGTCCTCAGAGCCGTTTATTGGTTGTTTATGAGCAAATAATGGAGTCAGTCACAGCATATTTCAGCTATGAGTGAAACACAGGGCAGTGGTCTGAAGTTAGCAGTTCCCCACCGAACATGATTCCAGCTCAGGCACAAGAAACATCACAGTTACAGTCAAAACAGAATAGCACAGACTGGTCAATTACACTCGTTACTTACAATAATTTATAAATGTTTAATTTTTACTTGTAATATTTGTTAAATGAGTTTAAAAAATAGCCAATATGTTTGGCCTAGGTATGACAAATTATATAAATTATGCTATACTGTATATTATATAAATAAAGGAAAATAAAGTATGTTATCATGCAAACCATTGGTTGTGCAGAGCGTTTTACAAAAGTTTAGAGGATTTAAGTTCTGTAAACGTTAAGTAATGTACACCGGCGGCGCCAGGGGGGGTCTTGGGGGGTCTCAAGACCCTGCCAAAAAATGCCTTGACCCCCCATTTGACCCCCCAGCCTCTTCCTGATTAAAAAATAAATATATTCGGGATAAAGATCCAAAGATGTTTCTCTTCAAACTACGCAGAACAATAATAAATAATAATTATTTTGACATTTATTCATACACTAAACCGAGAACCGTTTCTGTCGGACGCGTCCAATTCGAGAACCGATGAGCTGATGATAACTGCGCATGCGTGATTCAGTGTGAAGCAGACTGACACAGAGCGCATCTGAACCGAACTGATTCTTTTGGTGATTGATTCTGAACTGATTCTGTGCTAATGTTATAAGTGCGGGTAAACCAAAGGCTTGAATGAAGGCCAATCATCGCCAATGACGGCATTATCGAGCGCAAAAGAACCGGTGAACCATTTTTTTTTCAACTGGTTTACTTGATCGAATTGTCCAAAAGAACCGGTTCACTTGAGCACCTGCTCCTTTGCCCCTTAAGTGCCCTTTTGTCAAAGCAAAATTTCCTCAAATCTTTTTTGTAATAACAAACTTTTGTGAATGCCTGCCCACGCCCAATCATAATATTAGTACAATTTATTAATAATAATTTAGCCGTAAATAAAATGACCAACATGATGACCGTTCACCTGACTACGACCTCATCCAACCGGGAAGATTCCTCATGCTGCACGCGCATTTTTTAATTGCTAGAGGATATTTTCAACATCGTGGCAGCTGGTAAGTGGTGTTTCATTCTCAGCGAAGTGATTTTGATGTTTATTTACTTGTGAGAACATGCAGATACGTTGTTTATATTGCTGTGTGTAGCCTGTAGTGTAGAAGTAACGCTAGCGTGCTGCTGTTTGAGGGAGAAAAGTTTCACAGGCATGGAGGGGTCTGGTCTTTTTTATGTTATTTGAATAAACTTTTATTATATTACAGTACTTGTTTATTTTTAACACGTAAATATAATTATCACAACACTGGTAAGGCTTATTCAGATTTTCTCATTCTCTGAATTATCATTATAAAAATAAAAACAATTCAGAAATGATTTCAAATATAATTATATTTTAAATGTGATGCAAATATTTTTTTCTACAATAGCAACAGTGTTTACAACAGAAAGACCACTTTAGCCTGTAAACTCAATAATATCTATCTGGAAATAAATGTAAAAATATCAGTGTCAATAAAAATGCATAATATACCTGACATGAAAGTGCAGTGTGAAGGATATGAATAACAAATGTAGCCTGTCATTTGTTTACATTGCAAAGGTGTTTTTGTTGTTTAGTAGCAGAAATATGCAGTTATTAGCCATGTCCACTGTATTTTTTGTTGGTTTTCATGAGACCCCCCTTGAAAAGACCAGGACCCCCCATTGCCCCCCCAATCAAAATTGTCTGGAGCCGCCACTGGTAATGTATGAAGTAAAACAAAAATAAGCTAGCATGCTAAAGAATCAACATTATGCTAAGTTAAATAAACAACCCAATTTGCTGGGTAATATTAACTAAACGTGTTCTGTCTTATATTTACCCAACATTTGGTTTAAAAATATTTAAAAATGACTGTCAGTCATGGACTTCGGTTCTCCTGTTCCTTTTGAGTTTTCCTTATTTGGTCATTTTCCTTTTCTTGTTTAGTTAATTGATTACTCACCACCTGTTTCTGTTCTTCCGATTACTTCCTTTGTCTTTTTAAACCCCGTCTCTTTAATTCATGTTTGCCGGTTCTTGAATTAGCATAGCATAAAGCCAAGTTAAGTTCTGTATATGTCAGTTATTCACCCTTCTGACCATTAAAACCTTTTGGATTTTCATCTGGTATCTTTCATTTGATGACACATGCTTTTTACAAACGGAAACTGGGTTGTTTTTAACCCAGTGTTTTTTGTGTATGATAAAGTGTATGCATGGGCCTATTACTGGTTTCATGGTATGATGCGATTTGAAAATTTTGGTTATTTTATTTTTATTTTTATTTTTTATCTCATCTTAAAGACTGAAAGTGTAGGAATTCCTCAGGTTGAGTGCAGTGTAGAGAGTAACACGACCACCCATTAATGATACGCTGAAGACCAATGCAAAGAGAAAAATACTGTAGCAGATGTTCATGATACACAAACTATTGGGAGAAAATTCTAAATATTGATTTGGGGCTTAATATGAATGTGTTTCTGAGGGGAACTGGCTGTCTTTAGAAAAGTTTAGATGGTGTTTTCTTGTCATTTAGTCTCTGCATAATTCACATTAAAAGCAGTGTTTCAACACCGTCAAAGTCCTTTTAAAACAAGTCATGTCGCTTGGCTGCCATCTTTGAAACGCTTCTCGGGAATGGAAGAGCAGCAACTATCTGTTTAAATGGGGAAACATCAAATTCTTCAAAACTGTTCACTAAGCTTATGATTAAATTTCATATTTAAAATCACCAAAGAAATCTGACAACAACTGTGTCATAAATGTTAATTTTGCTCAAATGGCATTATAAAAAGCTTATTTTTCTGGCTATATAAGCCAGTGTGCATGCACGTCTCTGAACACTCACTGTTTCTATAGCAACCGGGACTTCTAATGGCAGCTGCAGTGACTTGATGACTTTTACTGATTAGTGATTGGCTTTTTCATTCAGAAGGTGGGGCTTCCTGAGATTGAGCAGCCATATTGAACGTTGGATGTTTTCCCATTCAAAACCATACGAGTGACATGACGTGAGTATTCTATAGTCTTTGGCACAGTTCTGCTTTGTTTATAGCGGTAACCAAGGAAACTATGTATATGCTGTTCCATAAGTGACACCAGCTGTTAGAGTGTGAATCTGCATCTCATTCAGAGCATCTGCTGTTTGTTTCGTTAAGGCATGTAGTATAATTTCGCAAAGCTAGTCAGAAGATTCTGTATTTTTCTTCTTTTTAAGGCAGCAGTAGCTCTAGCAGCATTTTTTTAGCAGCTTTCACTTTCACTTTTTTAGCAGCATTTTTTTGTACCCAGACATTAAAATAACACATTTTAGAGCTGTAACAAAAATACAGTGATATCGTTATATTTTTGCTTAAAGGTTCCATAGAATGCATTGAAACAATATAAAAAATTGTTCTCTGATGTCCCCAGAGAGTGTATGTGAAGTTTTATCTTAAAATACCCCACAATCAATCCCTCTTTCAAAAGCAATCTTTGCACAACTCCAGCGCTGAACTGATCCTATAGTTTTTGAGGCAGTACAGTGTTAAAATGGAAGCACAAATGTATAAGTCTTTTCCGGGTTTTTTTTCTTGGGACATTTCCTTTGAAAATGAAATGTAACATCTCAGTTACGTACGTAACCCTCATTCCCTGATGGAGGGAATGGAGATGTTATGTCAAACGACATATGGGGTCTCACTTGGGGGGCCAATCATCTCTGAATTTTGGAGAAAACGCCAATGAAAATTGGCTAGTGGATTTAACATAACTGAGCCACTCCCCATGTCTACGGGTATAAATAGGCGACAGGTGCATCCATTCATCAGGTTTTATGCTGAGGAGCCGAGAACGTTTCCTGGCAACAGCGAATGGTTCAAGGTTGTGGCATGGGGACATAACGTCTCTGTTCCCTCCATCAGGGAACGAGGGTTATGTATGTAACCGAGATGTTCCCTATCTGTTGGTCACTACGAGTTCCTTTGGAAAACGCCACAACCTGAACACTTTCACAACCCTGTCGCGCTGCAATTGTCAGCAAGCCGTGGCATGCCACAAAAGCTACGCTTAAGGTCGTAACCTTCCCAAAGCTCCAATGCAAATTCACTGACCTTAGTACTGAAGGGGCGAAAGGGTGAGTACATCGCTGCTGGAGAAGGCCATGCTGCTGTTCCGTCCACACAAAGTTAGTGGAAGGAATTTCAACCTTCGGAGAAAGATTGCTTAAAATCTTCCCTGTTTGTTCTTTCAGCTTGGCAAGATGATGGGGAAGCGAGCCTTAGGAAAAGGTCGCTATGGAGACCACAAACTACCTGTAGGGAGGTGACATGTGAAGATACTGATATGGACTGACCCAGGGGGCAGTACTACATATGTAATGGGTCTCTAAGGCAGGTCCTACCTTAGAGAAGGGATGGAACAGCTGCCAGAAGAGACTATAAAGAGCAGGTCTGTCAAGGGAAGACACAGGAGGGAAACCTTACCATAGAAGAATACACATATGGGATTACCCTTGGGGAATCAAGCCATATGGACACCTAGCCCAGTACAGGGGCTGACCGGAACTCTGGGCATGCTAACACCAGTGCTGGCCCTGGCGGCAGACTCCTCCACCAAATCTGACCACCGAGGGTGCAGGAAGATGCTCGACCAGGGTACGCCAACCGGGGAACTCTACTGGGAGAAGAAAGGTGCTTGCATCCCCGTGTTAGGGGGAATGGCGCAGCAAGCATGACACCCACCCAGCCCTTCCCACCAATTACCTGTTATCCAACATACGGGAAAAAACTGGCTCTACACGAAGGTTGTAAAACTTTGCTAAGGTGTTAGGTGTCACCCTGCCTGTAACTCGACAGATGTCTGCCAGAGAGGCCCTGTGCGCCAGCACATAGGAGATGGAGTGGGCCCTCAGCCCCAGGGGGCATGGCTCGCCATTGGAATGGCCCGCCAAGGCAAAGGCATCCACTATTCAGTGGGCCAACCTCTGCTTGGAGACAGCCTTCCCCTTCTGCTGACCTCCAAAGCAGACCAGGAGCTGCTCAGAGCTTCTGAAGCTCTGGATGCGGTCCACGTATATGCAAAGCACTCTTACGGGACACAGCAACGCCAAGGCTGGGTCTGCCTCCTCCAGGGACAACGCTTGCAGGTTCACCACCTGGTCTCAGAAGGGAGTGGTGGGAATCTCGGGCATGTATCCAGGCCTGGGTCTCAGGACAACTTAAGAATAGGCCGGCCCGAACATAAGACACTCTTCACTTACCGAAAATGCTTGGAGGTCCCCGACCCTCTTGATGGAAGTGAGCGTGACCAGGAGTGCTGTCTTGAGAGACATGAACTTAAGCTTGACTGAATCCAGTGGCTCAAAGGGACCCCTCTGAAGTACAGCTAGAACAATAGAGAGGTCCCAGGAGGGAATCAGGGTTTTCCTAGGGGGATTAACCTTCTGGCACCACTTAGCAGTATTAAGTGTAACAAAATATCGATATGCTTTAATGTTTAAAAAAAAAAAATGCTGTACATTATTGTAGGTCCTCTGTGCCACGCCTCTCTCAAACGAGTTTTTTTCTACAAAGTCCCTCATTCTGACAAGAGCAGTCTGCTCTGATTGGCCAACTGACCCAGTGCATTGTGAATTGCTGAACACAGCAAGGACTCATCAGAAATGTAACGCCCCTTTCCATAATCACGAGCTTCATATTTCAAAATAAATGTAAAAACAGTTAATTATGTCCTTCGTTTTACCATCAGTTCAAGCCTGAAAAAGGAATAGAGTTGCGTGAAAGAAAGTGATGAAGCTTGTATGTGTTTATAGTACACAAGCCACGGATGGCTAAGACAGCTGACTTCACTGTGTGACCATCTCTCTCTTTCTCTCTCTCTCTCTTACACACACACACACACACACACACACACACACACACACACATACATGTGCAAAACTCTGCATTTGAACAGTCAATAGCAAATACTTAAACTCAGAGCCGTTGCTAGTAAGGTGAAAGGTGGTGATGATTATAGGGGCCCACGGCTGATGGGGGGCCCTGGCGATCTCAACTGACTACTGACTAGGACAGCTTAAAAATTGCTCAAGACAGTTGACTCGCGTCATAAAAGATTATAATTTTCACGTGTTTTTAAACCTTGCCAATTGAAACTTTTAAAAGAGTTTAAAGCATCCAAACACAAGACGTGGGAAAGCTGGACTGATTATGCTACTGTGCGCTGTGTTCAGTGGGCACGCAGAGAGCCATGTCTCATGGACACCAACACCGAACTGGGATCACCTTCAGGAAGTTTGCGTCCTCCTGCACCTGATGAACAAATACAAATCGCACTTTAAACAAAAAGAGAAAAAGATGTGTAAGAGCCCAAATCAGCACTCGCGGTGTTCTGGTGTTCAGGGCTCACATAGAGACGTGTCTCAAATCGCTTAAACACAGATATTTGCCTCTTCATGATTTTGTACAGACAAATACATGATACAACTTATGTCAAAATACCCTTCTTGGAAAGTTTAATTGAAAAAACAAAAACAAAAACAAAAACTGTTGGTTATGTCTTAAGTGAAAGTTAACAGTTGAGAAAGAATTCGCATGTGTATCATTATAATGGATGCATTGTCTCCTAAAGTGACCAAATGTAATTTACTACAGTAGCTCTGCTGTTGGTGTGTTTAATGTTAATTCAAGAAAATGATAGACAAAATAAATCAATAAATAAATCACTTACTGCTCTTGATTTAATTACTTTGTAGTTTTAACAATAATTTATCCACAGTCACAAATTATTCAGACACTTTGACCTGACCATGTTTTGTTTAAGTGTTTTTTTTTTTTTTTTCTTTAATTGCTAATGCAACCTTTTCACACCACAGAATGAACAAAATTAAGCATTGCTTGGTAGCTGTTCAACAAATAGTGTAAATATTGTCATACTAACAGTTTTCTGAAATTTTGGTTGATTGTAATCCATTACAAATTTTCTATCAAAGTTATCTGACATTGTCAAGATGAATTAGTTCTGACAGTTTAACTCCGTTCTTGTCATATTTTATTACAAATTTTTAAACTATAGCATATAAACTGTAATAATGTGAGAAATGTTTTTACTGTGTATTTTTATTTTACAATGAAGACTATTAAGTGCTATTTTACTTTTAATTATATGGTTTCTGTACCTGGACACCTACAAAAAATAAATAAATAAACATTGTGTAAATAGCACAAATAAATAAATAGAATGGACATAAAGTACAAATTAATCAATTTCAAACAAGGCCCACTGGTACAACCTGCACCGGGGCCCGCTAACCCCAGCTATGGCCCTGCTTAAACTAATAACAAAACATACTTACAGTAGCTGATTCAGAAGCGTCAGATTGTCATAGCAAAGTCAGAATTACCTCTTTTCCAAGGTTCACGAAATGGTTGTCAATAAAATGTGTTGCTGTTCTATTGTAAGTAATCTTAAAGATTCCTAAATGCATCTACTTTCAGAAGGAAAAATAAAGTGCTATCGCTTTTGTATACACACAGCATCTCCCTGACATGACTGTTTCAGTACTAACTGCAGTTGCTGAAACCACACCTTCTTTCTTTGCGTGAACATTTAGGCAGCATTACGCAAATATTTTCACATAGTGACGTAGACGTGTGTGTGGCAGAGCCTTAACTTTTATAAAGAATATCTCTTTGGATTTGAGGCTTTAGTATTTGCAACTTTACAGATCTTCTTTAGTCACCAAGAGCTTGTAACCATCCAAAGAGAAAGAAAAAATTGAAATCACATCATATGACCACTTTAAATGAAAGTAAATCTCAATAAAGGAATCAAGTAAATAATTCAGTTAATAAATATACAAAAGTAAAGAAAGAAAGAAAGACAGAATTAGGTGAATAATTAAAGTAAATAGTAAATATATAAATATGGCAAAACATCTATAACAATAAAATATATAGCCATGTTGCAGAAAAAATAAAAATATAAATCATCAGATTTTACAATAACTTTTACACAAGTATTTGGAGAGAAATGTGCATTCCAGTGAATTCTATATTATATATGTACAGGATATATTATAAATTGAATCAGTAGAGCAGACCACATGCATTTTCCATATTGTTACAGCATAATACAAAGGAAAATAGAAAATAATCAGGAGTAAAAGAATGCAGCATTGTTACAATTTTTTCCTGACATCTGAAAATAGAACATGAAGGAAAATGTACTGCTCATTCAAGTTATTTGTAAAGCAACAATATGATTTAAAGTGTTTTTTTTTTTTTTTTTTTTTTTTTCAGTCCTTTTGAGTGGAACTTACCCAAACTGGAAGTGTCTCCCATTAAAAAAAAAAAAAAATAATAATAATAATAATAATAATAAAATAAAATAAAAAGATAAGAATAAGAGTTTGAGGCTCAAACTGTATCTGTTTGCCTGAATAAAGGATAATAGTTTGCTTCTTTTTGCTTCATTTTTGCCCGTTGGTTATGCTTGTTGTATATAAATTACACACTTATTAAATAAATAAATAAATGAAAGGACACTTGAGCAAACTATTGAGCAAACATGAGTTGATGTACTTTGCCCTGTATATGAGAAGACAGAAAAAGTCAGACTGCCATCAAGGTCTTCAAAGCAAGACTACACATACAGACACAGTACCAGCTAAGAGCTATTCCCACTCAATTCAAACAGAAATTTTATAACAAGCACCCAGTGAATCACATCTCCTTTATATTATTCATTTCTCTGTGTGTGTTTGTGCTGTATTGCGGAGGCTATAACCGCAAAAATCCCAACAGCTCTCTCCATCATACCCCATCAAGCCCCACAACACACTGCAATATTCTGATCAGACATGGGGCAGATAGCAAGCAACATGCAGTGAGATTTTCTGGAAACCTGATTTATTTAGAGAGGCCGGACATTATGAATCCCATTGCAGGAATCATTTAAGGAGCAAGGGAGCGGATATGTGGGTTCTGTTCAAACAATCAAATTTGTGGGGACTTTGGATTTACGTCACCTGCACAAAGGGACTGTAGAGAGCAATATTAGAGCAGAGAGATCCATATCTTGTGTCACGTAATTGTCTGTTTTCACTGCGTGGTGAGTTATTGATTGAATCGGAAGAAGTAATTGAATAAAGCAGTGTCTACAGTCCTCTAAACTTGCTGATTACAACTTAAAAGGAGTGTGAATACATTTTTATTTTCATTATATTATTATTATTATTTAAAAGAGCCATGGCTTGCTTGCTTATTTATTTATTTTATTTCCGCTCATTCCATAGCAGGTGTGTTGCTCTGGTAAGTTTTAAACTTGTTTCAAAATTGTTTAGTTTTTAGTTTTTTGAAAAATCATTGGGTTGGCCAAAAGATGATACAATATATCTGAATAATGTAAAAAAAAAAAAATAAAAAAAAAATCATATAATTTATCATTTGAGTTTAGCTATTGACTAATACACACTGAAACGAAAAGGTGTTCTTGAAAAAAGGGTAATATAAAAGTAAAATAAATTAATTATTAAAGCTGCAGTAGGTAACTTTTGTAAAAATATATGTTTTTTACATATTTGTTAAACCTGTCATTATGTCCTGACAGTAGAATATGAGACAGATAATCTGTGAAAAAAATCAAGCTCCTCTGGCTCCTCCCTGTGGTCCTATTGCCATTTGCAGAAATTCATCCGCTCCCGGTAAGAAACAACCAATCAGAGCTGCGGTCCGTAACTTTGTTTGTTTTCAAAATGTAGAACAATTTATATAATAAGCGAATACACCATGAATCCATTTTCCAAACCGTGTTTTTGGCTTGTCCTGAATCACTAGGGTACACCTATAATAAGTGTTTATATTCAGACTATTTTAGATTGCTTCGGGGCACCGTGGCGGAGTAACACAGCACCTTTGTGATTCTTCATAGACATAAACAGAGAGAAGTAGTTCTAGCTACAGTGTTCTTCCGCAAGACGCAAGCAGTTCTATTTATTAACCGCTAGAGCGTCAAAAGTTCCCTACTGCAGCTTTAATTAATTTATATTGGATAGTAAAACGTATAACAACAGCAATAATAATAATGATAATAACATTATATTATTAATAATAGTTTTAATCCATTTTAATTTATTAAATGTATTATATTATTTATTATATAGCTTATTATAGAGCTTACTCTTGAGAGCAAGTTATGTTTGCAAGTACTCATGAGGTCTAACATAGTGATTAAATGAATTTAATAATGTATATATGACCAAATATGACCAAAATATTATTACAATATTTTTCCATATATATATATATATATATATATATATATATATATATATATATGGAAAAATATTGTAATAATATTTTGGTCATATTGGAAGGAAGCTAAATAATACTAATACTACTACTGCTAATAATAATAATTAAAAGTTACATTATTATTATTATTATTATTATTATTATTATTATTATTATAAAACCAAGATGTTTAGGTCTAACAATTATGTAAGGATGTTATCGAAACAATTTCATGTGCTGCATTATTGTTTATAATAATAATAATAATAATAATAATAATAATAATTATTATTATTATTATTATTATTATTATTATTATTATTATTATTATTATTATTATTCATCTTTTTATTTTTAAATTTTGATTAAAGTTATACTTAGCAGTTGAACAACTTAGAAAATGTTTCCTGTGGTTCAGTAGCTTCACTTCTTATTTAAAGTGGTCATATGATGCAATTTAAATGTCTCCTTTCTCTTTGGAGTGTTACAAGCTCTTGGTGCATAAAGAATATCTGTAAAGTTGCAAAGAGTAAAGCCTCAAATCCAAAGAGATATTCTTTATCAAATTTAAGACTTTGCCACGCCCCCCTAAAACGGCTCTTTTAAACATCCCCCACATGTCTACATCACTACGTGGAAATATTTGCATAATGCTGCCTAAATGTCCACACAAAGATAGAAGGAGTGGTTTCAGTAACACATTTAGTGTTGAAGCAGCTATGTCAGGGAGATGCTGTGTGTATCTAGGTGAAAGCAAAAGCACTTTATGTATCCTTCTGAAAGTAGATGCATTTAGGAATCTTTAAGATTACTTACAACAGAACAGCAACACATTTTATGGACGACTGTCTCGTGTACCTTGGAGAGAAGGTAATTCTAACTTTGCTACGACAATCTGACACTTCTGAATCACCTACTGTAAGTATGTTTTGTTATTAGTTTAACTATTTGCTATTGACTGTTCAAATGCGGAGTTTGTGGCTTGTGTACTACAAACACATACGAGCTTCATCACTGTGTCTGTCACGCGACTCATTTCGGGCTTGAACTGATGGTAAAACTAAGGACATTATTAACTGTCTTAAAATTTATGGAATTATGGAAATTATGGAAAGGTGCATTACATTTCCAACGAGTGTTTGGTGTGTTCGGCCAATCACAATGCACTGGGTCAGTTGGCCAATCAGAGCAGACTCCGCTTGTCAGAAGGAGGGACTTTGTAGAAAATGACACGCTTGAGAGGGGCGGGGCATAGAGAACCAATAATGTACATTATTTGATAAATAATTTTTTTTTTCTTTGTTCTTTTTTTTTTTACATTAAAGCATATCAATATTCTGTTAGACCAAATACACAAAAAAATGATCGTTAAAAAGCATCTATAAATATTAAATATGATTATTAAATATTTCAGTGATATGTCCACTCTGAATGTCAAACACTCCACGTCTGTGGAGGCCTGTTTGATTCATTCCTGAAAAGTCTCTTAAGATCTGCACTGTGACTGGAGCAGCTCAGCAAAGCACACCTTTACAAGCCACCTGACTGGAAGCTCTGGACACACAAACACAGCCAAGCCTCATTTGTCTTGCTGAAAACCTGCTTGTTCTGCCAAAAAGAGAGCAGAGTAGGATTAATTTCCATCCTATCCTAGTCCGATTCAATCAGTGCTCATGAACTGGTTACTTCCCCTCACATACGGCACAGATGAGATCCGGACACTGCTTAATTTCTGTCTGTTGTACAATTGTGCTAATGAAAACGATAGCTGCCTGCAGACAACAGGAAGCAGCTTTGAGAGGGGAGGGGTGTGCTATTCCAGTGACTCCGGAGAGACCTACATCTAATACAGATAGATAGCAGTAGCAGTGAAGGGCTGTTAAGTTGGCAAAAAATAAATAAAAAAAATTACAAATAAATAATAATAATAATAATAATAATAATAATAATAATAATAATAATAATAATAATAATAATAATAATAAGCAGCGGCAGCAGGATCATAATATGTTTCATCAAAATGTACTACTTCTATAGTACTACTACTTCTACTGATAATAATTTTAATATATCAAATACAATTTATAACAAATCATGTGGCTAATGAGATATGTTGAGAATTATGGGTTTGTTCCTTATTAGGTTTTTAAAAATAAAGGTATGCACAAAAAATACAATTTCATATAAATTAATGTTATATACTTTAACTTAAAACTTTATTTAAATGGTTTTAAGGTAAATAATGATTAATATTTTTATATATATTTTAATATATATATATATATATATATTTTGATATATATATATATATATATATATATATATATATATATATATATATATATATATATATATTAATATATATATATATATATATATATATATATATATATATATATATACAGTATTGTTCAAAATAATAGCAGTACAATGTGACTAACCAGAATAATCAAGGTTTTTAGTATATTTTTTATTGCTACGTGGCAAACAAGTTACCAGTAGGTTCAGTAGATTCTCAGAAAACAAACAAGACCCAGCATTCATGATATGCACGCTCTTAAGGCTGTGCAATTGGGCAATTAGTTGAAAGGGGTGTGTTCAAAAAAATAGCAGTGTCTACCTCTGACTGTACAAACTCAAAACTATTTTGTACAAACATTTTTTTTTTCTGGGATTTAGCAATCCTGTGAATCACTAAACTAATATTTAGTTGTATGACCACAGTTTTTTAAAACTGCTTGACATCTGTGTGGCATGGAGTCAACCAACTTGTGGCACCTCTCAGCTGTTATTCCACTCCATGATTCTTTAACAACATTCCACAATTCATTCACATTTCTTGGTTTTGCTTCAGAAACAGCATTTTTGATATCACCCCACAAGTTCTCAATTGGATTAAGGTCTGGAGATTGGGCTGGCCACTCCATAACATTAATTTTGTTGGTTTGGAACCAAGACTTTGCCCGTTTACTAGTGTGTTTTGGGTCATTGTCTTGTTGAAACAACCATTTCAAGGGCATGTCCTCTTCAGCATAGGGCAACATGACCTCTTCAAGTATTTTAACATATGCAAACTGATCCATGATCCCTGGTATGCGATAAATAGGCCCAACACCATAGTAGGAGAAACATGCCCATATCATGATGCTTGCACCTCCATGCTTCACTGTCTTCACTGTGTACTGTGGCTTGAATTCAGAGTTTGGGGGTCGTCTCACAAACTGCCTGTGGCCCTTGGACCCAAAAAGAACAATTTTACTCTCATCAGTCCACAAAATGTTCCTCCATTTCTCTTTAGGCCAGTTGATGTGTTCTTTGGCAAACTGTAACCTCTTCTGCACATGCCTTTTTTTTAACAGAGGGACTTTGCGGGGGATTCTTGAAAATAGATTATCTTCACACAGACGTCTTCTAACTGTCACAGTACTTACAGGTAACTCCAGACTGTCTTTGATCATCCTGGAGGTGATCATTGGCTGAGCCTTTGGCATTCTGGTTATTCTTCTATCCATTTTGATGGTTGTCTTCCGTTTTCTTCCACTTCTCTCTGGTTTTGCTCTCCATTTTAAGGCATTGGAGATCATTTTAGCTGAACAGCCTATCATTTTTTGCACCTCTTTATAGGTTTTCCCCTCTCTAATCAACTTTTTAATCAAAGTACGCTGTTCTTCTGAACAATGTCTTGAACGACCCATTTTCCTCAGCTTTCAAATGCATGTTCAACAAGTGTTGGCTTCATCCTTAAATAGGGGCCACCTGATTCACACCTGTTTCTTCACAGAATTGATGACCTCAGTGATTGAATGCCACACTGCTATTTTTTTGAACACACCCCTTTCAACTAATTCAACTAATTGCCCAATTGCACAGCCTTAAGAGCGTGCATATCATGAATGCTGGGTCTCATTTGTTTTCTGAGAATCTACTGAACCTACTGGTAACTTGTTTGCCACGTAGCAATAAAAAAATATACGAAAAACCTTGATTATTCTGGTTAGTCACATTGTACTGCTATTATTTTGAACAATACTGTATATATATATATATATATATATATATATATATATATATATATATATATATATATATATAATTAATGGAACTTGTATAATATGTATAATGTCACAAAGTATGAGAAGTAGAAGTATCTGAATGCACAATTTATTGCTGAGGAACAGGTTTTAGTGGACTAAATGATTGGAAAAGTCTAGCATATGTCACCAGAGATTTTTATCTATATATAAATTGATTATATAAAATTAATATAAAATAATAATAATTGAAACATGCACTGATTACAACAACATTCACATTCACAATAAGATTAGGAAAGATAGAAAAATTATGGGGTGCATTTCATTTCATGTCGACTTCAAAATATAGCTGCCTTTAAAGGAAGAAGGTACTTTGCAACGGCAATGTCATATTTGGGGGTACTTGGCATCAAACAACTCTGCATTAGTACATCTAGGGATTCTGAACCGACTGCTCTGCGAAAGAATGGAACAGCTGGAGTGTCATGGCACAGACCTGTTTTACCACAAAAACATACACGGAGCGGAGGATGAGATGTGATTTGAGTTGTATGTCACACTCATGCCACCTGCAGACTTATAAAGCTCTTCACCATGGCGACGATGAGTCATTCACCAGCTCCAGACCCTTGCCACTGTCACTGTCAGACAGCTTCCAACAGAAAATAAATAAATAAATATATTCAGTGTTTTAAAAGCACACCCAGCTGCCCTACATTAAGTCCACATGTCCAGTTCTTCTCAGTCTAGAAAGCACAAATGCATCCAAGTCTACATGACATTCATTTGGCTGCAACTTTTGGCATATTACTTCCACCAAACTTTTAACTCAATCAGTATTTTTTGGTCTAACCAGTACTTTTTTTGTACCCAAAGATGTTTAAACAGGACATCATATAACATAAGTGTTTATTGACTGCCCAAATGCCCAAATGTTAGTAATCGTGTTCAGTGTCAGTGAATGTTTACCAAAGATTGTAGTTATTTCCATCACATGTGAGTGTGGCTGACAGGCTATTTTCATGAGCTGCATGATGCACTGTCAGTGTTGATATAACTCACATGTCATGCATTTTACCTCGATGCTCAGTAATGACTGCCTTTCACGTGGCACGGGTGTCATTCGCACACCACTTATACTGTGAGACTGTCTGGATTTATAGCATTATATCATGGCATTGCCCAGACTTCATGTCATTACCCAAAATTGATCACAAATGGATTGCTCACATGGACCATACCCATAATTATCTCTCAAGCTCAGCTGAGAGAGACTTTCATTGCTCTTTAAAACATAACTACTAAAGATATTAACACTTTTATTCAGGAAGGATGCATAAAATTGATAAAGATATTAACCTGGCAGGTTGAGTTGCACACATTAACATAATGTCAACTCATTGCTGGGTTATAAAAAACTATCCAACACTGTGAAAATAACAAAACTGAATGACCCAGTAGGCTGATCCCTACTGGAAATAAAAAAAATAATTCAATTAATTAAAAAAAAAGATAGAGTGTGTGGGTAAATTTTCATCCTTACAAAGACGTTAAACTTAACAGACCTTCTTTATCAATGGCAAACAAGTCAAGTCAAGGCACTTTTATTTGAGAAGTGCTTTATACAAGCTTTACAGTGTCAAACAGGAGAATATTTAGTCAATGATGCAATATTAAGACAATAAAAGAGTCATTTTTCCAGCTAGAGTCAGTTCATTGATGACTCTGTAATGTCATCATCCATATCAACTCTCTTCCAACTATAAGGTGCTTTCGCAGGTTTGGTTTCAACTGATTGAAGATAAACACTCCACTTCATCTAGTGTTAATGTTCTCTGTCAGTTTTATGGACTGGCAAACTGCTTCAAATTATTAAATGTGTAAGTGAGCTGACTGAATGATTCATACTGAATCACGAACCAAATAAGACCATTTGCTGAGTCATTTGATCCATTTATTGAAAAGATCAATCCCAAAAGTAGTCCATTTGCAAAACCCGATATTGCTTGTTCCAATTCTAAATGATGAATGGTTTTAAATAAATAAATAGTGATGTTTCCCACTCATTAGCCAAAAATGTAGCTAAACTAATAGCTTTGCTCCAACTGCCCAACACTGTCATGCTTTATTTCCTGCAGCCTCCATTTGTGACACACTCAGGTACACAGCCATAATCTCCTCTGTAACAGCAGGTGATAAGCTAAGCCATTGGGGTAAGGGAGGATATGATCTCAACCACTTTCCTGGATGCTTTTTTTTTTTTTTACCCCAAAAGACTCTGAGCCAATCTATTCATTTCCTTGTTAAGAGTTTGAACCTGAGCAATATTCCCTGCTGGGTTTACGAGAGAAACACATCTCGAACATGCAGGAGAGAAACTCAGATCCTTAACAAATCTTGGACTGAGGTGTTACTTTCCACTATTGAATTTTAAGGGGCCACACTTATGCAGGTATGCTAATTCGAGATGCACGAGCTGATTCTATCAAATGAAAATTAATTTACCCCTGCCAGGAAAAAAGATATCATCCATTTTGGCATGGATATAAGGATGCCAGACAAAGGAAAAAAGCTATTTATTCATGCCTGACATATCTGTCCACATCTGCAGAGGTCAAGCAAATAAAATTGCAAATTGATTCCCTCTCTATAATTGGGAAGCACTGTGTGTGGAGGAGAACCAGATGCACTATCTCTGAAGACTGCCAGTTTCAATAAGTGTCAAGGAGGACTTTCTTGTATCCACGTCAGCAGAAGACTCTTCTGGGTCCTGAAGAAGGCTCTTCAGATGGTCACTGACAAAAATATGAATCTACATATACACAGAGGATCAAGGAAGGGAAGAGCTGTAAGTTGAATACTATTAAAAAGATAAGACTGTACGTGTGTGTGTGTGTGTGTGTCAGGTTTAAAGTCTTTGTAAGGATCAAAATTTAGCCACACACTCTATTTTTTTATTAATTTAATTAATTTTTATTTCTAGTAGGGTTCAGCCTACTGGGTCATTTAGTTTTGTTATTTTCACAGTGTTGGATAGTTTTTTTATAACCCAGCAATGAGTTGACATTAGGTTAATGTGTGCCACTCAACTTGCCAGGTTAATATCTGTAACCCTACTTTCTGGGTTACTTTAACCCAACATATGTTCTGTCCAGTACGTACCCAGTACTGGGTTTTGTTGGTTTTAATCCAGTTATTTCAGAGTTCAAAGATGGAAAAACCTGTAAGGCAGATGTCACATGGGGCAACTTTTTGAACAAAGCTGCTTGGGCACTTTCCCATTGAGATAGGGTAACAAATGTCTATCTGGATACTTTAGATTGGTCGTGGGCCCTGTGTGTCCTCTTGTTGCCCGTTGATGGCAATATTGCTCAAAAAGTTATCATCAGCAAGAAACTTAACATTGTCTAGAACAACCCAACAAGAAAAGCAGAATATTCACTATTGAAAATTGAAAATGAATCATTTCATACTTGACTGTAAAAACAAGGCAAATGCTGCATTCAAGTGTGCATACTTCCCTACTATATACTATGTGAAAAACAGTACACCAAAAGAGTAGCATGTCCAAGTACATGTTCAAAAAAAATAAAAAACCGGTAGGCAAAACACCACCTGAATGAGCTACTACTTATATT
Source organism: Carassius auratus (assembly GCF_003368295.1). Taxonomy (NCBI): domain Eukaryota; kingdom Metazoa; phylum Chordata; class Actinopteri; order Cypriniformes; family Cyprinidae; genus Carassius; species Carassius auratus. The sequence continues at coordinate 440,692 of NW_020525319.1, forward strand.
GAGATTCAGAAGTGTGCATCTAATGGACAAGTTACCTTGAGGCCACAGAAGAGGAGTTGTCAAATAAATTGCAATGTCACTTGACATTGACAACATGATGAATCTAGTACATCCAGATTGCATAAACAGAATATGTTTCTTTAACAGTCACAAAGTAAGTTATTCACAACAAATGTACTACTTTCCCAGTATGTGACTCAAGCAGGGTATCGGAGAAGAGAAAAACAAGGACATGTAATCAACCTCTGCAAACCATCCACTAGCACATCATTAAACTCACTCCATTGCCAAACTATTTATACAGGCTTCCACTTGAAGTCTTGAAGAAGATCAGTGACAACAAAGGCAGATACGCTCTAGTGCTGACTGGAAAAGAGGTAGGCTACACATATGTGGTTAGAGTAAATGGAAATGTAGAAGTAAGCAACAAGAGTAGTCTCATCTTGATACGATGAGAGAGAGATTATGAGGATGATGGTGAGATAAACATGACGGCCAAGTGGATGATATGAAGTGGCCTATTTTCTTAAGTTACCATGAACGTGCTTCAACAGCTCTGCAATGCTAGTTTACTGGGACAATTACAGCTGGCCTATATTTCAAACATAAACAAAGGAGAAAAAGCTATCTGGTTGTTATTAGCCACACTGAATGTTACTAGAGCACAGAAACACACAAAGCTCTGTGAGCTTGGTATTCTTATCAAACTATGAGAATTATATAATCTAGTTAACATGATTTTTACACTCTTTCTTTACAGTCTTTATTTTATTAAAAGTCTTTCAAAAGGTTCTACTAAGATGTACATTTAATGTTGTTATAGGCACCATTTAAGGCTAAAAACAGTAGAAAGATATTTTTAGCTTTTGTACCGTAGGGTAACATCACAATAACAGATGTTTACCTTTTTTTCTGAGAATGCACCTTTTTCAAAAACCTAATGGTGGTGGTGGTGCTATGGTACAGTCATTGTATCAGATGACAGTACCATGATACTTTGTTATGCACTTTGATTTTTGCATTGTATAATACAGCAGATTGAGATATTCCCATTCTAGAAATTGTTTTACAGCCTTTTTGTGATTCAAGGGCCCCACCGTCCACAACCATATTCAAAGGCCACAAGACTTTTCCAGTTGTTCATGATTAACTGAGTAATGCATTTTAAAACAATCTGATTTTGTACTCAATTTGTACCCTATGAACTATTTTACAGCTTAGCAAAACTAAAACTAAAAAGGTATATTCATTATAAAAATAAAAATAAATACCCATGGAGTTAAGATTTTATCATTTTACATAACTTTCCAAGGTCTAAAAATCACACATTTACAATGAGACAGCAGGAATCCGTAATTCCTCAAATTAATGTCATTGAGGGGTGGATGAAAATGTGAAATAAATTGATATGTAATGGTTTTAGCTCATTTTAATGCTTGTTTTATTTCATTTTAAATCATTTTAAGTAATCTTGATGACACCTTGGAAATTTACTGAGGCCCCTAGTTGAGAACCCCTGTTTTAGAGAACATCTGGTTGAACCAAAATCTGGACACGCATACAAGTGCAAGATGAGTCATAAATTATTTTGGTCCAGAGTACAGTACCTTTTTATTGCATATAGATACTAAAAGTTTGCTAACATTTTGGAAGTGCTACAGTTTTCAATTTCAGTTTCAGGGAAAAGCTGAATCATGTCTCTTTATTTTGCATGACTGATCCCATGCTGAGAAAAGCCCCAGTGGTAAATCAAGGTTAAGCAAACAGCAACACTGACGATGCATCTATTTCTCATGCCGATAATTTCTTTCCCTCCAATGCATCTCTACTTCTGTTCCAAATGTTTAAAGCCAGCTGGAGAGCGATATAACAGAGCCCACAATACTATCCATAAAGATTAACATTACCCATTTTCAGCCCAAGAACCTTCCATGTTTTATTCATAGAAAAGCTTGAGCTGTGTGGTCCAGAATTCTGGGAGATTTAGGTGACATGCCAGTCGATTTGATCTGCCCTTCTACTCTTTTATTCATGAGTGTCTCTCTCTTCCTCAGTGTTTGAGGAGGTAAATTAGCGGCCACTCCAGCTGACTGTGACTCTACCACACTGACAGATGTATGGCACCAATTTGTCTTTGTAAGAGCAAACATAATCATTAAAGAGTAGACAGTGGCATACGTGCACAAACATTCATCCTCATACAAGCACAAAATACACACACATATACAAACAAGAACCATATACAAGTGACTGCAAACACACACACACACAAAACTGTCTGGTAATGACATATGCTAATCAGTTGAGAGCAAACTGAGGAAAGAGCTGTCCGGCCATCTGATCGAAGGATTAGCACAACACTGACCAAACACTGATCAAAATAGTTCCAGAAAAGGTCAATAGTTGAAAGGTTTGACAGAAACAATTGGGGAATGATTTTATCCCTCTGGCAACTCTCAAGGTTATGCATGTGAATGGTTAGAAAAGCTAATTACTGGCTTATGATGCAGATGCCATTGGTTTCATTTGGGTTTGCTTAAATCTACAAGCAGTGCAATGACTGAACACAATAGCAATTTTTTTTTTTTTTTTTACATATGTGTTCTTAAAATCACAATGTAACAAAAATTGAATCCGTATTTTGACGTATTTTGACGTATATCCAAGTGAAATGGATCATCATCATCAATAATAATAATAATAATAATAATAATAATAATAATAATAATAATAAGGGACCCTGGATCACAAAACCAGTATTATGTGTACATTTTTTTTCCTTAATTTTTATTCTCTGAAAGCTGAATAAATACGCTTTCCATTGATATATGGTCTATTAGGATCGGACAATATTTGGTTCAGATACAACTATTTGAAAATCTGGAATCTGGAAATTGTGTCCTGATATGTCACAAAAACAAGAGCACACACACACACACACACACACACACTTCGATTTAGATTATTCACATTCATATTCATATTCTTGGAAACCAAAAACACACCTCATAAAATAAATTTGGCCAGAAAAACAATTGAAAGTCTGATTGTACATACAGCACAAAAAAAGGATTTTCATTTAAGAACATAATAAGCATATTTATTAGGCTGTCACATTTGTTCTTCATTATTTGGAGTTTGCCTTTTTATGTTGTATGTGACCCTAACAGACCTGCAACCAATTTTTGGGACACATCCCACCAGCTGAGAAACATTGCGACGGATCAATAGCCAGGATTGGAAGAGTTGAGAGAAAGGTGAGCCACGTGCATGTGCTGTCCTCATCTTAACTCCTGGAGGAAGAGAGTTCCTGTGAAAGGTAGGAGAGTGATTCAGAGCATCTCTAGAGGCTGATGGCTCCATTTAAGCTAAAATGTCACTCAGCAAAACAAGCTCCTGCCTCACATGACCTAAATATACCACTGATAGTCAACAAACTGCTTGTTCCATTCCAGACTTCTGCAAATTATTCAAATCTCTCTTGAATGTGCTTTATATTACTCTAATTAATTATATATGTACTTAGGTACTTGGTGCATTAAAATGAATATTTTTTTTTTCCTCATTATAAAACTTTTACCTCTAAACAAATGAATCATACTACATTAAATATGAAATACTATTAAATAATATTTAAATATTAAAATGTGCTTATGAATGTAAAACGGTTTAGTTACTAAAAACCCATCCAATCAGAAATTAAGTTTCAGAATCTATTCTGTTTTTAATAGCAAAAAACAACCCTGGTATATTTTATTTAATTTCCTCTTTTGAATGGCTCATGAAGAAGGTTAAATGTATCTGTCATGACCGCAACTGAATTACACCATGGAATTAATGCCAATGTGATTAAATAGAAATTAAGTCATGGTATTTTAAAATGAAAACAGGTACCAAGGTAAAAAAAAAGTACATTACCCTTTAATAAGGTACTGCTATGCAGAGATGTATAAAGTACTAGAGAACCATACTTGAGTAAAAGTACAAGTGCTCTATCAAAAAAGTGACTTGAGTAGAAGTTGAAGTGCTCTTTAAGCACCACACTTAAGTAGAAGTAGTTTTCATTTTTTGTACTTAAGTATTGCAAGTAGTCTATTTTAAAATGTACTACTCAAGTACTGAAAGTAAAAGTAGAAGTATTGTGTTATGTAGCTATTAAAGAAAGTAGTCAAAAATTTGAACATATTGTTTTTACTATTTCAAATGATTAACCTAAAGGACAATCACAATTCCTTTGACTGTAACTTCTTGTAAACAAAAAATGGTTACTAGGGTTAGTTAGTCCAATTTGCAAAATTATGTCATTAATAACTTACCCTCATGTTGTTTCAAACCCGTAAGACATCAGAGGTTCATTTAGAATTTTTTGAAGCATCGAAAATACATTTCGGTCCAAAAATAGCAAAAACTATGACTTTATTCAGCATTGTCTTCTCTTCCATGTCTGTTGTAAGACAGTTAAAAACAAAACAGTTTGTGATATCCGGTTCGCGAACGAATCATTCGATGTAACCGGATCTTTTTTTGAAACAGTTCACCAAATCGAACTGAATCGTTTTAAACGGTTTGCGTCTCCAATACGCATTAATCCACAGATGAATTAAGCTGTTAACTTTTTTAATGTGTCTGACACTCCCCAGGAGTTAAAACAAACCAATAACCCGGAGTAAATAATTGACTCAAACAGTACACTGACTGAACTGCTGTGAAGAGAGAACTGAAGATGAACACCGAGCCGAGCCAGATAACCGTTTCTGTCAGACGCCTCCGATTCGTGAACCGAGGAGCTGATGATACTGCGCATGTGTGATTTAGCGTGAAGCAAACCGACACACAAGAGCGTCTGAAACGAACTGATTCTTTTGGTGATTGATTCTGAACTAATTCTGTGTTAATGTTATTAGCCCAGGTGCAGTCAACGCCAATGACGCCATTGCGTCGAGCGCAAAAGAATCGGTGAACTGCTTCTTCAACTGGTTTATTGAATCGAACTGTCAGAAAGAACTAACGTTACTGGTCATCCGAGAACTGATGCAACCGGTTCTTGACTCGTGAACGAGTCATTATCTGGCTCGGCTCGGTGTTCATTTCTCTCTTCACAGCAGTTCAGTCAGGATGCGCAGTCTTCTTAATCGCTTGATTCGCTCAATGATGTGCCAGCTTCATCAAACCTGCCATCTACAGTTCTGGCAGTTGTTTGTAATGGAATGATTCGTAACATTTTTATAATTGTAACGAGTAACGATGCAGCACATTAAAAAAAATATCGTAGTAAAAGTATTAAACTCAGCGAAAATATGTACTGAAGTAAAAGTGGAAGTAGGAGAAAAAAATAATACTCTTCTACTTTGTTACTATACATCTATGCTGCTATGTAATTGTAAAATATGTACCATTTCAGGGTAAATAGGGTACAAACATGTACATTGGAGCTTTTGTGCATTAGGGTATCACTGTTCTAACAGTTTTGTATCATTAAAAAAAAAACAAATGTCCAAGGGTAAATGTCCAACCAGCAGCCAGAGACACAAAGTTAGAAAATTCCTGCTGGCAACATAAGCATATTAACATAACATACTTAGATTTAATTACAAATACAAAACAGGACTCCCCAAAGCATCAGACTTGCAGTGATTGGTGATGTAATTTAATGTTCTTCAGTTCTAGCCATAATATGCAATCAGAGGTCGTCATGCCCATTCTAATGTGCCCCCTCAGATTTTTGAACCAAGTGGACTTTGAATGCAGCTTCCAAAAGACAAAACATTACATTTGATATGATCACACTGGTGTGATAAGAACATTTATTGAGACACATCATCAGTTCCTTAATTCAAATTTGCTTGAGCGCACAATGCAATGTCCAATCAGAAGCATTCAGATTAGTAATTGCCGAAACTCCACAAAGGTTTGTTCAGTTTGCACATTGTATGAGTGAATTCTGCACTCTCTCATCTTATCATGAATTCTCTCATCAAATATAAGAGTGCAGATGTGGTTACAATGTCATTTTATTTTAATTTAGTTTTATTTCACAGTGTAGAAAGCTTCACTGATTACAGGCTAATAATAGTTTTTTAAAAGTTCTTAAAATTGTTCTAGACTGTAAGTGAAAATTTTCTTTGCTTATTTTCAGTACAATGAAAGTGTTATTAGTAAATTACAATGTTTTTATTAAATTCACATTAAATACAAAGTCAATAGTTTAAAATATATATATTTTATGACATGACAGCCATATATAAAGTACTTAAGTAAAAATAAAAGGGTTTTATTAGGCTACTCGCCCTTGCATTTACTTACACTTATTTGAGAACTGAGATATTTCACAATATAGTTAACAAGTTTGGGAATATTTTGAATAATAAAAAAAAGAATTAATGAAATAAATCAGTTATACAGCTCTATTCAGCCTATAGTGTGTGCCCAACTGGTGGCCCCTCAAAAACACTAAGTACAGTACATGACACCCCTGTATGCATTCATATCTAAGTGAAGAAACAGAATACTTTCTAAGGATCATTAAACACATGCAGTATGTGTTGCCTTGGTGCAGTGATACTGGAACGGAAGCTCTTATGCTCACCGATGTGTGACTGATATATCTGCATATAAACATGTTGCAGACCATGGGGAAAGCTAAGCTGCTTTTGAGAGGAGATAAAAGGCGTATAGTATGGAGGTCTGGCTTGTTTAGAAAATTTGATTGCACTTTAATGGCCTCATTATGAATTGATCTTTATTCAAACAGTTTGAATTAAGATTTGAGATCAAAGATTGCAAATACGATTACAGTGGGTGAACGGCACCTGCACAGTCTGAGAAAACGCCCTGCTGTTTTACTTCATTTTATGGCTGAAAAATAAATAAATAAATAAATGGCAGTAGTACTAGAACATTGGAGAACCTAGTCAAACATTCCTAAAGTAATATGTACGGGACTTACATCTTGCATCGAAGAGGAAATCCACACGTGCCCTGGAGAACTCTGAAACGGGAAGTTACCAAACCCAAAAACAGATCTTGCCTCTCAAGTCTGTGACCGAAAGCATTAGCCTTTAAAGTCTCATCACTTAAATTTTACCACAAGTCATTCCTGTTATTCCTCTCTCCCGGAGGTCATTATAGCTTGTCATAATCAAAGAGAAAGGCTCTGTGACCTTCTGCTTTGACATTTCTGTCACTTGGCAATTGCATAGCAAGAACAACTGAGGGGAAAAGGCATGCAGGAGCTACGTGAGACAGAGTCTTCACTGACAGTAATTTGACATTGGGCATAAGTGTAAACACAGCAGCCTACATTATCCAGAGAATCTGAAGTAAAAGAAAAAAAAAAAAAAGATCATTCCATCACAGCCTTAATTGCAGAAGGAAGGGATGGCTTTTACACCTCTGCGTGTTTAGCTTCCCAAGTGGTCACTTAAAGGCCTGAGTTTAATGCATCAGAAAATTTGCCAGGCACACTACAAGAGTAATTTTGTTGGTAACCTCAATTAGATTGCAGAGACAGGAAAATAAAATAACCATCAATTAACGTGTTTGCGTGCAATGTTCTCTCCTTTCAGCATGTTTCTTAAATGCTCTTCCTGGCTTCCCACAGGATAATGAGAGGAGATAACACGGTGAAGCATGCTTTTGTAATTATAACAGTTTCACGGTCAGTCATTGTCACCATTACATCCATTTAAATAGTCTGACAATGCAAGTGAGAATGACCTGGTTTGACTGGATTTCAGCCCATCCACATACACAAAATAACATTGGGCACATATATATATATGTATATATATATATATAAACAATGAAACCACTGTCAAACCTATTGTGTGATTTAATGGATTTGATGTAGGATAGGATATCAAAGCAAATCAGACAATTTAAGATTCAGAACAGTGTTGAACCAACACAAAGAGCCTTAATTCCACAAGGAGGCCCAACAACATGGAGGACTTTAAATCTGTCCCAAATTCTGGTGCTACAAGTCTAACTAACTAGCATATTTAAACAGCTTGCAGCATTAAAACAAAAGAACACTTATTGATAATTCCAACTCAGGAAGGAGATTAAACCAAGATTAATGATCAAAGAGACAACAAATCATGACCATCACGAGTAAAACCACGAGGAAATCATAAGTTAAGACTTCCTTGGATTGGTTTTCCCCCACCCAGGACAGAGACCAGTCTGGGACTCATTCTAAACCTTTTCAACCTTTTGTTCCAACACAGAACACATCCTCACACTCACAGAATGGCACAGAGACGGTCTTTTACATATATAAATGTTTTAGAATGATGCTACAATGACTTCTAAATAAAAATCAATACATTGCATAACCCCATATCATGTATGTAACTCAATTGTATGTGCTTTAGAATAACTAGTGAATAGTTTAGTTTATACTTGAGTTTCTTGAAAAAATACTATAAATCGATTCATTGTAAAACGCTTCAGATTCTTGTTATAAAAATCTACATTATACTCTGCAAGAGCGTGAAAATTCAACCATGTGACTAACAAGATAACATGTTGATTTATGTATTGGGAGGAGAAACATAGCAACACCCTGAGCCAAAGCCCTATCCTCACAAGATTAGTATTATCTGGGGACCTTGTGTGATTTTGAAATTACCCCACCACATCAGAATTTTGTGTGGTGCATTCGCACGGGATAAGCGAAGCCTGTGGTTTTACTGGAATTTACTGACTTATCTCCTGGATAAGATGTCAAGGCTTTGAGAATCCCAATCTGGTTAGATGGATAAAATAAAAAAGAAAAAAGAAAGAAACTAATATTTTAATATTATGTCCTGTGTCATTTACATTTCACCTGGTAAAAATACAGTACAGACTAAAAGTTTGGAAACATTACTATTTTTAATGTTTTGGAAGTTTCTTTTGCTCATCAAGCCTGCATTTATTTGATCAAAAATACAGAAAAAAAATGTAATATTGTGATATATTATTACAATTTAAAATAATTGTTTTTACATTTATTATACTTTAAATTATCATTTATTTCTGTGATGCAAAGCTGAATTTTTGCCCTAAACAATTCATTTAAAAGTCTACTTAATGTTTAATATTTGGAAATTTCTTTATGAGAGAAATGCTATAGCCACTGTAAATTCTTGAATATGTAAACTCAGAGAGAGAGTTTAAACTTTTATTTTGAAATCGAGATGAACAGTAAGCATACTGAGAATGATATTGAGGCATTCTCCTGTGTTTGTTGTAGGTTTATAAATTATTGACCTTACAAATCTGATGAAATGGCACACTTTAGATGAATGTTATAGCCCCAATCAATACATCAATTTTGTATGTGTCAGTGTCTCTGCAAACATAAAGAAATGTATGTTTGGTAGAACCACAGTATACACAAAAATACATAGAATTAATCATGAGATCATCTTGAAAATAAGCAACACTGACATTCTGCTAAACTTCTCCTTTTGTGTTCCACAGTATGAATAAATTATATGGGTTTGGGATGAGAAGACAGTGAGTACATAACAGAATGTTTATTACTGAGTGAACTATCCCTTTAACTTAGCTAATCTATTAGAATGTTGGCAAAAGAGACTGATAGATGGCTACAATGCAACACATTGCACAGAATGTGACTAGGTAATGAGCAACAGGGGGGAAATATTTTTTGTGTGTGCGGCATGCATATTTTATACTGTAATCCAAAAGATCCCTCATTAAAACCCATATCCAGACAAAACAGGTACAGCAAAGACCAAAACAAGGAAACTGTGTGGAACCAGTGCATGAAAATCTCAGAGCTGACATTGCTCACTAACACACTGCAGCCTAATATGAAAGTGGCCTCTGTATCTTAGCGCATGAGAATCTAGCAGTCCAACAGGATATGCAGGGAAGTGTATTATTACGCTATAATGCGTATAGCGTGTATTTGTGTGTGCATATGGCATGTGAGCATAATGATGCTCGCTGCGGCAAGGGTTTGATGTTGATGTTTGTGGGCGTTAGAAATGTAACCCTAGGGGAACGATCTACACAAGATCAAAATACATCAGAGAGATAAAATGATAGCAGGAGAGGGAGAATAAAAAAAGCCATGAACAGATTTGGAGAGCCTTACATAAAATCAAATGTGATCTAATACACCATAGACATACACACAAACACACAGTTGCACGAACATTATATAATTACTCACTAAAGTGAGGCAGGTGGCCAGATCCAAGCTCTTAATTGAAGCATTAGTGAAGGCTGCTTGTTACTACCATAATGATTCTGTGAGATCAAGAGAGCATGAGCAGGTCATAAAAAGGGGCCATGAATAAACCTGTGTGTAATTGATTCTCACAGCCCGCGTTTGAAAGCTAATGCTTTTCATACATCTAGTTTTTGTCCTGCAGTGACTTTGAAGGCATATCATATTTACATCAAAATCAAATTACTTAAAGGGATAGTTCACCCATTAATGAAAATGTGATGTTTATCTGCTTACCCCCAGGGCATCCGAGATGTAGGTGACTTTGTTTCTTCAGTAGAACACAAGCAAAGATTTTTAACACAAAGGAGTCTGTCAGTCTTATAATGGAGGTGAATAGGAATCATGGCTAAAACATAAAAAAAAAAAAAAAAAAAAAAAAAAAACATAAAACAAAACCAAATAAACCCTGCAGCTCGTGACCATACATTGATGTGTAAAGACACAAAACAATCAATGGGTGTGCATTTCAGTTGACTTAAAAGTATAGCACTTTACATCAAATTTAGTTCACAAACAACTGACAGCTGTGACCTTAAATATGGCTTTCAGTTACAATAATGAATCCTAAAATTCAACATTAGTGACTTACTTGTCGTGGCATCAGTCGCGTGTGCACTCAGGGGAACCCCGGATCTTGTCAGACTTGTAAATTCAGTTCACTGGAGACTCGTTCTGAATGCATCATTTGAATCAATAGGTTGTTGACTCGAGAACAGCTGCAATTAGAATTTTTTGATGCGATTTGCGAACCGACTGAGGTTATTTGAAAAGAATCAGTTCGTTCAGAGTTAGCTTCACCCCTAAATAAAATAAACCCCTAAACAACATAAACATGCAATGTTCAGAGTGTTGTTACTGTGAACAAGAAATAATGCTAACAGTTTTACTCTTTTACTTGCAGCTGTTTTTGACTAAAATCAAATTAGAGATGTATTATGCATTTCACGATAACCACAGCTGACAGAGGCACTGTGTTTTGTTTATATGCTTAAAGCTCCGGGGTTTAAACAACGTACTCTTTTTAAATTGCATGGGTTTCAACAGGAATGGCTGGTGGAAGAAACTACACTGGAAAAAAAGAAAGTATAGTGACTTGTGAATGAGGAAAGACACGTACCTCTGTCTGTATGATTTGCTATGAGAATCCAGACAGCCAAAATGAATAATCTGTTCCACATTGCTGCACATGAGTTTATTTGCGTGGGCCAATAGAAAACAACATGATCTACTGGATCACGCAGGGGCGATTTATGGCGGTAGTTGCACCACCTAGTGGTTGCAGCTTAGTTTCAGCTAGTTTTTTTAATTTAAAGAAAGGCATTGTTTTTATCCTATATTTTTCTTCCAGTTTTCCACCTCAGACAAGCCATGTCTCCGTATGCCTACTTTGCTATTATACAGTATGCGTAAAACCACAGAAGGGTAGTATGTTCAGATTCATAGTAGGGCTATTCATAAACCCACAGACAGAAAGTACCTGGTTGACGTACTACTAAAGTTGAAATTGCATCTGATGGACACTTTATCATGGCATGTGACCACAGAAGAGGATTAGTGAATGGCAGTGAAGTGAAGCAAGTGATGCTAGTAGCTAACGTGACAATGACAACCTGTAGTTTGCACAAAGCTGTCGACATCCAAAAGAGATTGACAAACATTGCCGGAATAATTTTTTTTTTTTTTTTCAGGTTTCTTTATACATTATCTAACTAAACTACTTGACCAAAAGTCTGTGAAAACCCCTTTTATTTTTGGCTAGGCCTTTTAAGCGAGGTCCAAATAAAAAAAAATGGTTTACTGGTGTGGAAAAACAAAGCCCAGACCTGAACCCCACTGAATACCATTGGAATGAACTGGAATAGAGAGTGTAAACAGTTCCCAATCCGGTTCACACTCTTTTTTTACCCTTTTCAAGTTAAAACACAATTATTTCATGGAGGTAGTGATTTCCTGTGAACTTTGTACGATAGAAGTAGCCAATAATTCGCCAAAATGTAAAATAGTTAAAAATAAATTGTCATGAGACTGTGTTGGCCCGATCCCACCACGCACTGATGCTCTCAAGTCTGAATGGGAGAAAACCCTCATGATTAATACCTAATGGAAAGTATTTCCAGAAGAGTGGAAGCTGTTATGGAGGACCAACTCACTAATGCACATTGTTTCAAAATTAAATGTGTTTATGTATTGTATTGGGGTGTTATTCATTATACATTTGGCTATATAGTGTAGTAAAACTGATCAAGCCTTTAATCCCACACATGATCATCATTCATACAACAAAAAGGGTCTGCAGCAAGAGCTGAGAACTATTTCTTATTTAATCTGTTAAGTCTCAAACTTATGATTTCAAAACATTTCCCCTAGTCCACACTAAACTGAAATGGGAATAAGATGGTGCTGAGAAATAGTGTTGCCATGGCAACGGGAATGAAAACATCAAATATTGATGAAATGCAACAGTAGAGTTGGACATATGTCTCATTTTGAGAGCGTGATTGTTTGATTTCATAGAGAACTTGGACGATGCAACAGCACAATGACCAAAGCACAAGAGAAAATCAAAACCAGAATGTTTTCAACGAAGAAAATATTTGAAACACGTTGTGGAGGTTATTGTCACCAAAGTTCAAACTGTTATTAAATCCACCCTGCCCTGAGTGTATACAAGTATACAGTGTGTTAAAATTAAATAAATAAATACATTTATTTTTTAATAAATAAGGCAAAAAAAAAAAAAAAAAAAAAAAAAAAAAAACTTTTATTTATAGGTTATTTTTTAACCTATGTTTGTCTACTGTGACCCAGATCGGACCAAGGCTTCAATTTATTTTTCCTCTGACTTAAATCAACATCATCAGCTTTTTTTAATATATATATATATATATATATATATATATATATATATATATATATATATATATATATATATATATATATATATATATATACACAGTATCATCGGTATCTCTCAAAATATCATGCTGCAGCAATGTTTAATCACAAACAGTGTTTTACAGACATAGGAAGCCATAGCAGTGCCTTTTAATAACTGCTCTTTAATAAGTATGCAGAAGAGAAAAAAATATTTCCCACATATGCTGTTTAAATGTCCATAGCACTAGCTGGCATTTAATTTCAGTCCATCAGAATATGGTCCCACCAGTCAATAAATATGCAAGTAAATGAACAGCCAGTCAATGCAGCAAGTAAACAAACAATCACAATATCAAGTTAAAGTTTACAGGAATAAACATTAGGTGAACAATAGTTCTATATTCCACTGATAATATATATATATATATATATATATATATATATATATATATATATATATATATAATTTGGAGAAAATAGTCTTTTTTTCACATTCTGTGGTCTGTGACGTAAACCCATGACAGTGCTGGCTCTTTGTTGTCCGTCTCATTGAGAAGAATCCATTATGTACTGTAGTAACAAAGCAAGAAACAGAGCGAAGCTGAAAACATTCAAGAAATATTCGAGGTGATACTGACTGACTTCTTCAACAAAGCAAAGCCTCGAACATGATTAACTTCATATTATGCACATATATTATAGAACACTACAGCAACTGTTTTGCAATATTTCTTTACAAGTATTTTTTAAGGTTCAATCTGTGCTACCAAACATACATGAATAAAAAATAGTTTAGCTTACTGTACAGTAAAACCAGGAAAAATATCAAGTCTTTGTAGTTTCAAATTCAGTGTCATAACCGTATAGTTATATGATATTTAGTACAGTCCAACACTTGGCATTACCACAAAAAAAGGACTGATACACTTATTCCATAGGTTCAGATGTATTTTTAAGGCCATGAAATTCTACAGTCTTCAATTTCAAGAGAAACATTGATTGTTGTACAGAGAGACATGAGAAGCATCTGCACAAGGCTGCAACACTAAACGACAAAGTGTAATAAATCTCATTTAAGAACAAAATTGTAGACAATAACATCCAAATCCAATTAAGACACTGTAAAGTGAGCCCCATTGTCCCTAAAAGGGCGTGTCATTTATCTTGACCCCGCCCTCACTCCTAGCCCAACCCTTTCCCCCGCCCACCAGGCGGAGGTGACTATGGTGCTAGAGTGTTGTAATCTGAGTCAACTCAGAATTTGAGTTTCCTGTCCCTGGATTGGGTTGAGGCTCAGGGCTGACCAGGGGCAGCTCCACGCCTAGTCATGCGGGATTACTGTTCCCGTCCACAGTCTTGCAGTTGTAGGCCACCTCACGTGCAATGTTGCGCATGCGGCCCGACTGCTGCGCATCAAGGCCAAACGGTGAAGGGTGGCAGAACTCACGAAAGCAGCGCTTGAAGTTTTCGTCAAGGAACGCATAGAGGACAGGGTTCAGGCTGCTGTTGACGTAACCCAGGGCGATGCAGAAGTGCATGAACACCACCGTCTGGACGCTGCCCAGGTTGAAGCCCAGCGACTGTGCCAAAGCCATGATCTGGATGGGTGTCCAACACACAACGAAGACCGCGACTACCACCAGAACCATGCGTGTGATGCGCCGAAGGTTGCGATCTTTCTCCTTGGACCCTGACAGGATTCGGACACTGCGGAGGCGCTTCACCATGAGGCTGTAGCACACGCTGATGATCGCCACAGGAATGAGAAAGGAGAGCAGGAAAATGCATGTCCCGAACACTGGGTCCCAATAACTTCGAGGATCCGGGAGAACCAAGATACACTCAATACCTGTGTGAAAAAAAATAAAATAAAATAAGTAAATAAATATTTGTCACGATTCCGTTCCTAAATTTAAATTTTATTTGAATTGAGGTAGCAAACAGGATGCAAAATTGTAATTTGAATTTGAATGTAAACAAGTATAAATATTTTGAAATGTAATGAAAGTCATACGACTCTAATGTCAAAACTATGTTTGACGTGAAAACTTTGAAAACTTAGAAAGCTTGCTTTGTTGCGAAAAGATATAAAGAGTGGAAAACAAAATGTTTTGAACAGATAGACAGATATGAACGGCTATTCAGTAACTTACTCTTCCTGTTATTTCAATTCAAATTCCAAATCAACAGTGTGTTTAAATTAAAAAAGAAAGAAAGAAAGTGTCGAAAAATCTGAAACATCACAATGTTTTTTATCTGAAATTTATAAGTTAATAGTGCCCCTCAATGCTGTTTAATTCTTTACAGTTTCAACATGCCCTTTTCTGAAAATGATGTTTTTCCACAGTCATTCTCTCCTTGCCACTCCTCTTGACATTTTTGACAGCCTACCTCTGAGACCATTAAAAGCCTCTCCATTCCTGAGATGTGTGAATTCTGATTTACTGTGAGCTGCATTCTCACTCCCATGAAACAGCTGTCAATTATTAATGCCAAGAGGTGGTATTTTACACATCATGGCTGAACTGTGGATTAATATCTGGTCTAACTTATTTTGGCCTTGAACTGCCAACTTAGACAAGAAAACAAGACAAGAAGAAAACATCTGACCAACATGTAAATTGACCAACGTTAGTTTGTTTTGTTTTAAATGCTGTTTAGGTTGGAAGAATCAAGATTAGATCATACCACAATAATACAAATAGTAACACAGAAAATACAACTCTTCAAATAGGAATTTCCATGAATCAGCCTTACAATATACTTATGAATGAAGGCCTTGAAATTATTTTTTTATTTATTTCTTTTTCTTCTGAAACTTTGAAGTAGGTATGATCGATAAACGCATTGATCATACCTAGTTCAAGGTTGCCTTTAGAAATGCTAGTAATGGGTTTGCATTTTTATCATTTTGTGTTTAGTGCACAAACTGTCTGCAAGAAAAAAATCATAAAAGATACATTTAAAAAAATCATAAAAGATTGCAGACTTATAAGTGTTTTACTGCCACCTATCTCTCAAATGGACCATTGAAACTCTGTCTTCAATCTCAATTAGGAGTGTCAATGGTCCATTTGAGAGATACTGTAGGTGGCGGTAAAGCACTTTTAAGTCTGCGATCTGCCATAAAGCAAGAAGAAGAAGAAGGCCTAACGCGTGCTTGAGAACGCTCACAAGAGGATGCACTCAGGAGAGTTCTAACAGTTCGGACATTGTGCGAATCAGAGATAAAACTATATAAATACTGTTCAATTTGTGTATGTTTTTTGTTGTTGTTGTTGTTTTATGTTTTAGCTGTGATTCCCATCCACTTACATTATAGGACTGATCGACTGAAACGGTTTTAGCTAAACATCCTTGTTTGTGTTCTACTGAAGAAACAAAGTCACCTACATCTTGGATGCCCTGGGGGTTTTTTACCTGTTAGTTTTTATGTTGTATAAATGTATTACGTATTCCCTTTTGGTACATTTAGATGTTTCCCAACATCTGCAGTGTTATCATGTTTTAAGCAAATCTTTAAATGTTTAATTCTACATTTGAATGTAACTTCATGTTTTGATCACATATATCTATTATGTTTAGTCTTGTTCTAATCGTCATGCTCTGACAGACCCATTTATCTAGAGCAAAAGTAATGAAATATGTATGTTACCTGAATTACAA
This sequence comes from Carassius auratus, assembly GCF_003368295.1. Lineage (NCBI taxonomy): Eukaryota > Metazoa > Chordata > Actinopteri > Cypriniformes > Cyprinidae > Carassius > Carassius auratus. The sequence continues at coordinate 457,484 of NW_020525319.1, forward strand.
ACTTGCTAGAATAATCCCTGGAATTTGGACAAGCCCTAGATCTCCAGGGGGGGGCTGTCTTCACAGAGACAAAGGAACTTTTCCCTCCGTTTCAGATCGCGGACTTTCATTGGCTGTTTACGCGAAAAAGGGGCGTGAACCATTTCAAGCCATAAGAACGACCGAACAAGGTCCGTCTCTCTCTTCTTCTCGTTCTCCGTTCTCGGACACCCTGCTCTCCAACGTTGCTTCCGCGCGGCCGTAGGCACAGGGTCTGAGAGAAAAAGCCATTTTAATGGCTCCTTTAGAAGCTTTCATTTCGTTCGTTTTCTTTTCTTTTCTTTACTAAGTTTATTCAACTATTCGCCTCTCCACGCAAGGAAGACGAATTCTGGAACAATGTTTGTTGAACCTTTCAAATACCGCGCGAGGACAGAACAAAGGACCACGTGCTCCACGCTCACGCCAAGAGCCAGCGCAGCGTGCACGCGCGTCACATGGCCTCCGGCACACGCCTGCTGTTTTCAAAAGGACAAGCGCACAAAGCTTCACAAAAAGACCACGCTCACGCGCTGGGCCATGCAAGTATCACTTTTCTATGGAGATTTAAATGCTGGTTTAAAGTGTTGTTATGATCTGATTTGTTGTTGGCTTCCAAAAGTTACTGACTATGATTTTCATACCTGAGCTCCTTATGTGATCTCATTCTATTTTTTTCTCTCTCTCTCTCTCTCTCTCTCTCTCTCTCTCTCTCTCTCTCTCTTTTATTTGGATTCGTTATGTATTGTATAAAGCTTACTGTTTGTATTGTCGTACGCATATTTACTCTGTGTGATTTGTAGTTTGATGTATTACTAGTTTAATTATTAAAAACCCATATACTGACGATTGGCTTGGACTCCACCCCACTCACATTACGAGTCCCTGAGATGTCTGATCTATAGCTACAAGCTCTAAATTTAGAAACTAAATTTATCATAAGGATAGGATAATATTTTCATGGCCAGAGAATACTTTTCCTTGAATTATAAGAAGTGATAACTTTATTGAAAATTGTTAGGTCTACAGTGGTTTGCTGGACATACCACGGTTTGATTTGCAGTAATTTACAGTAAGAGATATCACAATAATTGATATGAAGAATGTAATATTGACATATTAATGAGTAAGTTACAGTGCCCTGTGATTATTTATTGTTATAGGCAATTGAGCTATTTTTCATAATCAATCAAATTTAATGTAACTGTCATCTGAGATTTAAGTTAATCATATTCCTGATTAATTATTCAAATTCCCTATATATCATTTGAGTTAATTACTATGTAAAACTCATTGTTGTTACACAGTCCACAGATGTAAATCCCGGTTTAGTTAGAAAGATAAGGGTCCACTGAACAACATGTCATGGAGCACATTTAGTCCTATGAAGCAATAAAGTTGTAATATAGATGATAATTCCTTTGTTTACATTTCAGTTATTCACAAACATAACTTTTTGTGTCCGTTATGGAACAACTCATGCTCAGAAACTGCATCTTAGTAGTAAAAAAAACGGCATAGTTTTGTAGTGTACAGTGTCACAAACAGAATGAAACGATCCACAAAAAAAAAAAAAAAAAAAAAAAAAAAAAAGTACAAGAAAAGTGAAAGATAGTTTATTTGAATTCTGGCGCTCTCTCTTTTTCTTACTTAAATTACCGTATTCTTATTGTATTTTTATAGTGCTCAAATAAATCACTTATATGATGTCTAAGTTTCTGTCTAGTTTTTTATAATTGAAAAAATATATATACGCAGTGGTATGTTTAAGGACTAAAATAGTTTGTAGAACCCTTCAATACCTTTGGTAAATATTTTGTTTATATATATTTGGGCTTGGGGGGACTAGACATAGTCTCAGAAAATTTGTTGCAGGAATCTCATTTTTCATGGTATCTCCTTCAGATCTGAAATAGAAACCCATGTGACATGTGACTTTCAACCCAGTCCTTTTCTAGATTGCTCCAGGACTGATTTCGTGTAGTTTTATATAAAAAAATAAATACAAATTCAGTGTGGTAAAAAAAAAAAAAAAAAAAAAAAAAAAAAAAAATTCAAGGCACTTCCGTGTCTATAACTTTTAATACTTTTGAGCATTATCAACTCTGGTTGATAAAAAGTACAGCCCAAATGGTCTTCTTTCCAAAGACATCAGAATTCTGTGTGTAACACACTGAAGTAAGGAACTGTTACAATTTTAAGTTAGGTAAGGTTCTTTCAGCTGTGAGTCCCATAATGGGGGGTTCTGGCTAACAGGTTAAAACCTCATGCATGAATCCTGTATACTGTTATACATGTAAGACATAACTGATTGTGTTTACATGAATGCTGATTGAGATTTTGATAATTGTGTTTATATGTGTCTATTGAAGCACAAGAAAGCACAATGACAACTCAATTCTCTTTTAGCGTGAGTTCCAAACCGAGTTATCATTCACGCCTTATTGTGTTATAATTTAAGCATACCTTCTGTAAGTCATACTTTTGTAAGGTTGGTCTGGATTACCCTTAGCTATACCTTATCACTGTTGACAGTTTACAGATCATAACCTCTCTGTCTATATGAATTCTGAAGTTGTAATACACCCTGTGTTCAATTATACTAACTAAACTAAGTGTTTTCATGCAAAAAATGAAACTGTCATTAAACTGATGGCTGTAAGCGTTTTTATTATATTTTCCAAAGCTACATCAGCTAGCAAACCATTAGGCAGTGAGACTTAGGAGTCAATTTAAAGGGAATGATTGTGGTGGGAAGTTTGGTCAAACTATGGCAGCGATACAGTAAATGGTTGTGCTAAATCAAAGATGTCGCCAACCGTGCAGCCATTTATTGTATATGCACTAAAACTTTAGTCTCGTGGCTACCATGTCAGAAACTGCAATTCTTATAATAATAATACAAATAATAAGAAGAAGAATTAGCCTGCCACAGAAACAAATTCAGCGGCTTTTAGTTTTTGTTGGTGCGATTTTGTTGAGACAAACTCGACAAGAGTTACTGTTCCCCCTACAGCTCCACAATTCAGCTGCTTTCCTCTTTCTCTCTTTTTTTTTTCTCTGTCATAGTAGCTGTCAATTATATGTTTAGCATGTTGCGCTTTTATTGAGTAAGTATATAAATAACAAATTATAGATTTGCACCAATAATGTGATGTGGCTTCTGGGCAATCAACCCTATTTGTGGAGTAAATGAAGACAATATGAGAAATATATTATGATAATATAAATTACCCTTTCAAAGACCAGAGAAGGCATACTGTCATTGTGATATTATTTAAAATATTCAGGGTTGTATTTAGTTTGCAATTTGGATTGTGAATGTAATTTCAACAATTTCAACAAAGTGCTTTTTGTTGGAAAGCACTTTTACCAGATTATTTTTCCTGTTTTTATTTTCTATTTATTTATTGAATTTTTTTTATTTATTTTTTTTATTTTTTATTATTAAATTATTGATAAGGTACAGCTAGGAGTGGTCCAGACCATCATTGCGAAAGTATGACTTACAGAAGGTATACCCTACTTAAATAAGCTGCAATTATGAACGTGATATTGAGTAGCTTGTCAATGTTAGTGTTTTTATTAATGCCATTTATGTTTTTGTTAATACAGCACATAGCACTAGTCATGTAAATGAATGTAACATGGCAAAGATGAATGCACTTTTTGAGAATGTGAAGGAAACATCATTTTGGAATTTCTGTGGTCTAATGTAATGTTCATGTTCTTGTTCATGATGAAATTTTATTTTATAGTTGTAATTAATTTATAGCATTAACAAGATGACCCACTGAATTCATTTTGAAAGGAATAGAAAATAGAATTCTATTTAAACCATGCAGATGTTACTGCAGTGTTTCTGTATTTATATGTTCTCACCAATAAGGAATATGTCATTTAAATTCATCATTTGCCATGTTGTGACTGAGCAACTTCTCGAGAATCAACGCTTCAACAGTGATTTCTTAATCATTGTTGCAGATCCAGTTGTTTGTTTGAAGGCTATTTTGAGAGGGAATAGCTTTGCTGAGAACTTTAATATGAATTTAACAACTATACTGATGGACATTTGTTTACAGACATTCAGCCACAACCCACATCTCTGTCATCCTCACTCCCTCTGCTTCTGTCTGTCTTTCCATGCAGTGCCAAAGGCAGCAGAACACAACTTGCATGAAGTGATGAATAAATAAATATGTTGCAGCCTGGCAGTAGAGGAGAAGAGAGAGAGTGCTATGAAAAAAAAAAGGAACAAAATAAAAGCTGTCTGAACATTCTGCTGGGAGGAACACTGATCGTCTAAGTACTGCATGTCCAAAGAGTTTGAGTTATTTTCATCAAACTCTATATACAGTAAAGCACAATAGTGTTGATAGAACCTATTTATGGGGTTTTCTGCAACCTGTCTTTCATCTTAGCCCCCCAGGGATCTGCGATTAATTCAGCTGTCAAAACCCTTAAAAATCAGTGATTATGTGATCTCAACACATGCTTGTTGAACAAAGGTGCAGTAAACTATCGGAGCAAGTTAACGTCGCATTATGGTACACTTTTCATCACTCTGCCACTGTCTAGAAGAAAACATAATACTTTAACTTTTTAAGTGTGATCCAAACAATAACAACAACGAAGTGAGACACCAAAACAATACTGAAAATGCTGTTCTTTAGAACTTTCTTTTCATTAAAGCATGGGTGTAGGTTTGGGGGGGGGGGGGGGGGTGTCGCTAGGTACTAGTCCCTATCAATAATTTGAGGTGACAAATATGTCCCCACCAATATTTAGCGAGCTCCTTTGAACTGCTATTTGGATCTTTGCACTGCTATTTGGATGGATTCTAACGGGCAGACGACGACAGTACAAGAAACACTGTGATTTGATTGGCGGCGGGGTATCTGACAGGCTACACACGTGGGTCGGGACTACTTTTGTGCTTGCACTAGCAGCGAGCGGGTGGTTTGTGTGCGTGCGCATGTTGACAACGCAGACGGTAAGTTACAAGGGCTGTCTCTCTGTCACATACAAAAGCCAGAGTAAAAACATTTTTAGCAGTAGTGACTGACCAGGCTTTCAAATGCATATTCTGTGGAAAATAGTATTAACTGGTGATAGTATTACCCAGATAGAATGCTACGTTAGCAAGTAACTGAATGTCAATTAGCCTGTAAGTTACCTTAACTTAGAATCTTGCAGTCAACATAAACATGAGTGTACTGGAGGGTAAATAGTGTTTATAATAGAAAAAGGTTATTATATTTATTTATTTAGATTTGTTTCCTTGTGGCAGAATATTTTTGCTAGTGTAAATACTAATGTACATAATAATTTATCTTAATAAAACGTTTGGTTGTTCAGCATTACACAGTCTCAGATTTTTATTTTTTGAGAGTGCATTTTTGAGATTATACAGTTATAATAAATCACCATTAAATCACTGGTATCTTACAACAAAATAATTTTTGTTGGGGGTTATGGGGGTGCCCCCACCAAAGCTGAGACCAAACCTACGCCCATGAATTAAAGCATCCTAAAAATTGATGTTTCCACATAAATATATATATCAGCACAACTGTGTTCTGTTTCTAAAGTTCTGGTTTAGTGGTTTAGAGCGAACTAGAGATCAGAGGTTTTTCAACACAATACAGCTAAATGGGCTTATCCACTATTATACAGGATCTATTAGGTTCATGAATAATGGATTATGAAAGAGAAGAGGGTGTTGAAAAGATGGCACAGAGGGCAAAGCAGAGATTCAGGACATATACACAAATACACAATTAAAAATGAGCAGACAAAAATAGAACGGTAGTTTACATGCCACAAAATATGTGAAGTCTACAGATCATTAAAAAAAAAAAAAAAAAAAAAAAAAAAAAACTTCAGTATCCAGAATGGCATTATTTTCTGGACATATTTTTTTTGTAAATCATGGTAGTATTTTTTTGTACTGCCATTTATTAATGCTGATTAATTTCAAATATAGTGTATTATAATAAAGAAAACCTAATCAGAAAGATGATGATAATAATAATTCTGTAATCCTTCTTCATGCACTCAATTACTACAACCACGACCGTGTAACAGAATCCAGGACCAATTGCAAAAGATGTTGACGGCTGAGGACAAAATGTCCAACCCCTCTGGAACAAGCCGTGTCTCCTCAGTTCACCTTACACTGGGAACACCCACATACCTCGGCAACGGCTCCGACCACCTGCCCAAAATGAGGCATCCCCATGTTCTCCTAAGCTCCTGCCTAGTGTTCAGCCCAGGCTTGCCGGCTGCTTGGAGGTCAAGACCGCTGGCCGATCATAAGTCTGGCCCACTGCCTCTGGAGTTCACGGCCCCTATCCTCTGTCCAGAATCCGGTCTAGAAAGCTCTCCTTAGTCTCATGACTTTCCTGAGTCTCCTTTGTCTTCGCTGGTCCCGTCCAGCTCTCCATCGTTTCCTGAGACTCCTTTGCCTCTGCTGGTCGGATCCTGCTTTCCATCACCTCGAAAGTGCCCTCCAGTAACTACTGCTCGAAAGTCCCCACCAGAGTTCCCGCTAGTGTCCACGCCTAGTAAGCATCCTCTAGAGCCCGCTCCTCTAAAGTGCCCTCCAGAGTGCCCTCAAGCACCTGCTCCTCTAGAGCACCCCCTAGTATTCACTCTTACACATTGAAAATGCATTGCACACTTGTCACATTGGTTATTGGGTTTTGAGTTCATGTGTTCAAAAGGGAATTCCTTTGTAGTCATTTAATCTTGTGTATAAATAGCCCTAATGTTGCCATTGTCTTTCGTCTAGCTTTGTTTCTGTACTACTGCAGAGTTTACTTTGTTTCATGGATTATGTTTGTTTTGTATGTCGCTTAAATACTGCACTTTGGTGCAATTCAGCTTGCTTCAGTAGACCTTCATTACAGAAAGCTCAAATGGACCCAGCAGTTTCTTTGCATAGAGAATTATGTGGCGGACTTTTGTGAACTGTGCCATTTAGTGAGTTTTAATGACGTGGCTCTGAAGGATTTTTTTTTTTTTTTTTTGCTATGGGTTAAATGAGCCCATTCATTCATGGATGCCAGGAGGAAATGCCTGCCAAGTCAAAGTCTCTTCATGTCATGGCCACCATGCCAGAGCCTCTTCATGTCACAGCCCCCATGCAAGTTTACCCTAAGGATTTTTTGGGGGAGGGACTATAGGACACATGCTCCTGTAGATGCTGAGCTTGGGCCATGAAAGATAAGAATAATGGCCAGTGTTATGCATCAACCAGTAATCTCAGTTTGAGCGACTGCATGGAATCCCATTGGCCTCAATGCTCTCAAACCCCATGGCCTCAGTGCTATCCAGCCTGGAGGTCCTCCCACCATCAGCTGTACTGCCCATGATGGTGGTTGCCATTTTGTGTGTTTGGGCTGCACACTGTGCTCCTGTCCATGAATCTTTTCCATCTGTGCCTGCTGTAGACCCAGAGATCAATCTTGTGTTGGAGCCAGTCTTCCAGGTTCCTGCCTGTCCTGTTTTGACCACAGTGGTCATATGTAATTCCAAAGCCAGTCAGTCACAGCCAAAGAGGCCATCTCTGAACTCAAAGTCTGCCCTGTCACAGTCAAGGGTGCTTTCTCTGGACTCTCAGCCTGTATGGTCATGTTCAAGGAGTCTGTCCCTGATTTCACAGTCTGCCATATCATGGCCAAGGGGGCGGTCTCTGAGCTCTAAGCCGTCCCTGTCAACTCCAAGGAGGTTTTCATTGAACTCACAGTCGGCCCTATAGTATTGCCAATAAGGCCATTCAAGTATTTTAAGCAGGTAATGTAACGGCTGTTGAGGCAACTAACGAACTCTCTGCCTGTAATGCTACGCCCACTGAGCCTGTTCAAGGATTGATGTCTGCCTGTTCAATCATGTCCAGATGGTCCATCCAAGTATTTGCTCTGCTATTGCCTCATCACCTGTGGTGGTCTTCTGCTCCGCAGGCTTCACCTTGGTCACCTTATCTTCTCTGCTCTGGTTGTCATCTACTCCACCGTGGGGATCTTCGGTCCCACCTGCTCTGCCCTGGTGGTCTTCCGCTCTGCCCTGGTAGTCTTCCACCATGCTTTGATGGTCTTTGGCTCTGCCCTGGCTTCCTACTCTGTTGGCTCCTCTCGGTTTCCCTAATCCTTCATTGTTTCACAGTCCAGGCCTACCTCTGCTCTTTGGCCCAGGTCCATCATTGCACCAAGACCCACTGCTCCATGACCTATGGTCTTGCCCTCTACTCCACGATCCATGGTCTCTATCACTGCTCCATGGTCCAGGACTGCCTCCATGCCATGATCTAGGTCAAGTTCTTCTGCATTGGCCTGGCCTTCCATCCCACCTCAAATCCTCCACCCTTCCAAACTCTTTGTTGGTTTTGGGTGGTTTGTTAGGCAATTGGGAGTTTGTGCTGGGGTTTGGGGGATATGCCACATTGGTTGGTTTTGTGTTTATGTCTTATTTTGTTGTTTTAGTTATGGTTATATTTCCATTTAAGTCATTTCGTCTTGTGTATTATTAGCCCCATTGTTGCCATTGTCTTTTATCTAGCTTTGTTCCTGTGCTACTGTTGGTGATGTCCATGTCAAGTTGTCAAGGCAGGTCTTTATTTTATGGATTATATTTGTTTTGTATTTCGCTTACATTTCTGTTCAATAAATACAGGTACTGCGCTTCGGTTCAGTTTGGCTCGCCTCAGTAGACCTTCATTACACAAACTCACATGCTGAATGCACACATTTATATACTTAGAAGAAAAGTGAGCTCAGCATGGTGTTCAACCTGTTTCCTGCTAATACAATTAATGTAACAAGGTACTTTCATGCTCTTTTCTAATAAAAGGAAACACCATTCAATTAGGAAATGTTATGATTATCAAGAACTTAAGCCACAGGGAGGAAAGGCCCTTCTGGGTCACCCGTGGTTCTGCTTTCAGAAAAGTGTGCTGAGCAATTACTGTAACCTGAATGGATTCAATAACAGCAAAATGATTAACACTGTAATGCTTTGGATGTGCCTTTTAAAGCCTCTTAACAGCAAGTGTATTGTTGACAGACAAGCCCCACACACATATACAGTCATATTACGATTCCCCTGTAGGTCTCAGGTGTTGCAACTTGGTATTCGGCATGCTGGTGCATCCTGTAGTAGTAAAATGTCTGCTTCCAACTGAATGCTGCATAAATATTTAATATTTACTGACTGGCCTGTGTACTGCTGTGATTATAATCACATTTTCTGCTGTTGAAGGAACCTTTTACATTAAAGTTGACAGGAAATAGCTTTTACAACCTTTTTCACTTTCATCATTTGACATTCACTACCTTTTAAAAGTTTTGAATAATTCATTTTATAACATGAACATTTTTGAAGAAGTCTCTAATAATTATAATTAATAATGAATTTTATAATATGAACATTTTTAAGAAGTCTCTAATAATAATTATTATTCATTTTGATTCAGCAAAGTTGCATTAAATGTATCTAAATTCAGCTTACTGCTTTTATTGTATTTCTGATCAAATAGATGCTGCATTGGTGAACATAAAGAGTCTTCTTTTAAAGAAAAACAACAACAACAACAACAACAACAAATGTAATTATTCCAAACTTGACGATGATGTATTTCCAAAATTTAAATCTGATATTCAATTAAAATGATATAAGCAAATTTTTTTCTTACATTTGTAATAATGTGCAATGATGAATATCAAATAAAATAGTTGCAGTAAAATAAAATAAAATAAAATAAAATAAAATAAAATAAAATAAAATAAAATAAAATAAAATAAATAGAGTCATAACTGTACACACACACACACACTAACCGGTGTCATTTTCCACATCTCCAAGTACCATAGCTGGGACCCCTATTGCTGAAGCCAAGACCCACACACAGATATTGACCACCTTGGCCTTGTGGGGTGTCCGCATGTCCAGAGCTTTCACTGGGTGGCACACGGCCACGTATCGATCCATGCTCATCACGGTCAAGGTGAAAACACTGGTGAACATGTTATAGTAGTCGATGGAGATGACCGCCTTGCACAAGGCATTGCCAAAAGGCCAAAAACCAAGGAACACATCCGTGCCCTGGAAGGGAAGTGTAGCCAGAACCAGTGCATCGGCCAGTGCCAGGTTAAAGATGTAGATGTTGGTTGCTGTCTTCATCTTGGTGTATCTGGGAAAAGTGACAGAAGAAAGAGACAATAAAAAAGAGAATGGAAAATATAAATCAGGATGAACAGCAAAACATATTTATCCTGACAAAATTCAGTCTGTATTTGTAAGGAAACAGATCAGTTGTCACTCCCCTGGGCCCTTTGCAACAATGGCATTAAAATGACATTTCACATCAAATCGGCTTCACTTTTTAATGGTTTGTCGGCAATCTCTTGTTTTATTTGAAAGCAAGAACCTGTGATCCCCTCTGCGGAAATGCACCAAGATTCATAAACAATTACAAATGTGAGCAAAGCACTGCCATGACAATGCATGAAAAGCAGGAATTATTTGGTTGGCAGCTGTTTTATGATGTTTGTGAAAGGCTGATAACAGTTGCTGTTCTGTACCACCAATCCCATAATTCACCACAGCTCCACCTCCACTCCACTCAAATAAAAAGGTGAAATGAAAACTGAAAAGTAATGATAAATGATCCCTGCCAACTTAAATTCATATGAGATAATTATAAATAAATAATTAATTCAATGAACACATAACTATGTAACTAAAATACATGTATATAAATATAGTGTATTTAATATTTTAACGTGTGCTTTGCCATTATGTATTGTGAAAAGAACTATATGCAAAGTTAAGTCAATTTATTATTGTAATTACAATAAGAACAAACAATTTATCAGAAATGAAATCATTCATTTATTTTGAGAACCAATGTTTTGTGACATTAAGTGATCTTTAGAATATCTGCCTGGTCGAAAAAGTGGTATTTTGACTGTTTCAGCAGGTGAGAATTTGTGTCTGATACCTCTACTATCTATACAGATAATAAGCCTGGAGATATATATATATATATATAAACTAGACTAAATATACAAACAAAACTTGACAGAAAAAAGAGAGTATAATATACAAAATAAAGCAATAAATTAAATAAACTCATGTATTTGCAAAATATGTTTCTGCCAATGGTCCAAATATATATTTTCACTAGGTTTGTTTTTATTTATTTTTTTATTAACCATTTTAGGTTAGCAGTTTATTCGGAGTAAGCAGACAGGGCAATCTCATTTTCAATTTTCAGTTTTGGTGCGCTTTAATGGCATGACAATATGAAATTGTGCAATGCAAATTAAAGTATAATCCCGGTAGTGCCAGTAAACAAGTAATATTAACCAATGAAACTGACAAAAATTGATGAAATAAATGAAAATATAAATAAACAGAATAATAATAACACAAAATGAACTCTCTCTTCTCTAATGAGGCAACATCAGAGGATGAAACGATGCTTTATGCCTCCTCTGCTGTCCTTTTTCAGGTTGTTATGCAACAGGGACAGCCAGACTGAGTGAGTACGGTGAAGAAGTGAATAGGAAAGACAGCAACACATCCTCCTCCAGTCCTGAGTCATGCAGGTATAGAGCCATTTTAATCATATAACACCACAAACTTCACCATGGAGGAAAATAAAAATAATAATCAAATGAGATAGAATCCAAACACAAGGCCTGTGGATCCATCAGTAAGCACTGTCAAAATTTACCATCAACTATGGTACTGTTAAATTATCTTTTGAGCATAAGATATGAATTGCATTCTCACTCAGTGTTTTCATATCTCCAGTTATATGACAGTATAATACAAACACTGATAGATGATGATACTTTCATTGGGCTTCATAATCCCAATTATGAATATGTATGTTTGTGTAAGAGCTACAGCAGCAATGTTAGCACACTGCTTATGAGCCCTTCTGGGTTTATTGTGACAAGCTAGCTGGCTAATGAAAACAACACCCTTTTATTAGTGATATGTCATATTTAATAAGCAGTAAATAGCTTCTTTGTTAGAAGTTAATGGCACTTACAACTGACTCATGGAATGTATTGAATATTTTGATGACAACCTTGTTGGACAAACTCAATTTCCATTCATATCTTGACTGGTTTTTGAATGGATTTCAGAAAAAAAATTATATGCCAGTAAATGATCTTGGACCGATTTTAGATGTATTCGCCTACACTTTGGTGTAACCTTGTGCTTCTTCTTCCATTTTCTCAAAATGTGTGTTTCTATTACTCAGTATCTGTCCTTACTGTCATGTCAAATATAATAGGTTTTGACAAATCAGTTTTTAAAGCTATGAAAATCTACCTGATCAGAGCCTGTGTGACTTTATTGCAGCAATTGGAATATGGAAAATGGACCTCTGGGATGAAGGCTGACTTTGACATTGCTTGATTTCATAATTATCTGTTGCTGTTGACAAGTTTACAGTGAATGGGAACTATATATATATAGGTTTTGGTACATAACGTATGTTAAATATAATCATTTTAAGTTCATTTGGGTTAAGAATATTCTAATGATTGTCTCTGATTCATTTCAAAGTTGAAATGTTGTTAGCTTCTAATCGAATGGCAAATAAAGTCATGGATCACGTTGTGTCCCATGTGTTTGACAACAGCTGAGCTGATCTACAGTAGTTTGGTTTTCCACAGGGTTAACTAAGTCAAACTAAAACTAGAGAGATTAAACAGTTCACAGCATGCATGGTTGCAGCAAGAAATCTAAAGTTGGATAAGTAAAAGAAAATCTCACTGGACAGAGTGCGTTTGCTTTGAAATGTGAAGACTGAAGGCTGAGATTCAGTCTCCGTTAGTCTGGGATTGATACAGCAAAGGACTCGTGAGAATTGTGGTTGATCTTGCACTGACAGCATTTCAACTCCTTGACTGGGATCAGACAGTGCTGAAACTAGACCCTGAGAGCCTGAGAGCAGCAGAGATGAGTGCAGAAGAGAGAGATCAATAAAGTGGAGGGCTGGGGAGAGAGAAACCGAGGCTGAGACATCGGGGAGGGAGAAGAGCGTTCAGATCTGATGAGGCTGCAATGAGCTTTTGGGGAAACCAGTGGGAATGCATTCATACACAGCAGCTCCTCTCTCTCCCTCGTCTCATTTACACAGTCTTGGCCTGGATGGCAACAGACAGTTTTGGGCATAAGACAAAACTATATTTCTTTTGAATTTCATTTTCACCAAAACCATCCACAAAAACAAAAACAAAACAATGCATCAAGGTTATCAATATCAATATCTGTGATTTAATGCTTTATTTTGTTCCTGTAGCATGAGTTCATTTCTAATTTTAGTTCATGAAACAGTCTCTCCACAGATTATATATCCATGCAGGGAAAAAGAATGAATAATCACTTGATATTTTATAAATATTATATGACCTACCACGCTAGATGATGTGTTTATATGATATATTATATATATATATATATTATTGTTTTTATTTATTTATTTATTTTTTTATTGCAGTCACTGAAGTCACATGGGGAAGGGTTGAGATTGCTGGATTTTAATTAAATTTTGTGCAGAGTAATATCTCAAATCTTAATAAAGCAGCAGAGTTATGCAGACCCGGTGACTGTGTGTGTGTGTGTGTGTGTGTCTGTGTGTGGGTGTGTGTATGTGTGTCAGTCATGAAAGTGAAGAGTGTATAATCTAGTGTATAAGAGTGATTATTCTCTGACACCTTATCTGCCAAAGACATTCTCGCTTTAGTGAAGACCTCCTGAGCTACGAGTGTTGGAACGAGGCGATGGAATATTCTTCGAGAAAATCTATGTATTACTGAGTGTGTATCACGATTTCAACATATTAACAATAATAATAAATATTTATTGAGCAGCAAATTGACACATGACAAATTAATAATTTTTAAAGCATCACTTGACACTGAAGGCTTGAATAATGATGCTAAAAATTCAGCACAGGACGAAACTGCATTTTATTAAAATAGAAAACAGTTATTTTAAACTGTCATAATATTTCCCAATATAAAATTTTTTATGTATTTATTTTTTTATGTAGCCACTCATTCTACATGAACTCCTATGAGACAAACAGATCTTCTGTTGAAGTACAATTATGTTTGCTCACTCTGTAGAATAACAATGGCTGTCCTATTCACAACCAAAAGCGATCATCTGACTGAAATCACAGAGTAATAGGTCCTTTCACATGCTGTGCAGATAAATTTGCAAGGACGCCTAGAAAATGAAAGAGACCGAATGTGCTTTGCCAGTATGAATCGCTACACACATAGAAATACATTGGCTCATCAGAGCGAGTCCTTCATCGAAAGAGGTGCCATAGAATACAAGGAATTGAAAAAGAAACACGCTGAACCAGAAATAATGCAAACACATATATAAATCAATGTATACTCTTCCATGAGTTCCATGAGGCCATATTCTGAGGGAGAGAGAGGAAGAAGTTGTTGTTTAACCTTATCCTTGGCATGTAAATGAAATAAAACATATATATATATATATATATACATTTATATAAAGATTTGTTTCAAAATTGACTGTAATGAGGCATACAGTGAGTAATAAATAAATAAATTCATAAATTCCAAACTTTTGTTAATAATCTCGGGCAATGTGAGGGACAGTCAATGAGGACCACATTAATCATCTCAATACAGAATAAATGAACTGGGAAGAGAGTCTGGATTGACAAAATGACTGGCACCTCAGATTATGTTTCACCAAAACGAAGCAAAACAAACTGCATGTCTGGCACCATTAGCGTAATGACAATCATTATAACTAGGGAGGACAGAAATGCTCAGTTAATTCCCTTTAACTTTTGGATGGCCGCAGTGTGAAGAAAAAAAAAATATATATTATAGTTACGTAAACACCAACTTAAAAACCAAGCTAAAACCTCTGGCAAATGGAGGCTTTGGCAGTGGGCAGAACAAACATGTGAGCAGTAATCAGCTAGCACTCACTTCCCAATGTCTGGTTCTGTTTTATATTCACAGTTTCAGGCCCAATTATTCAACTTTTATGGCAAATAGTTAGTGACTGGAATTCTTGTTACTGTGCTGATCCTAGTAATGTAGGATTGTAAATGTCTAATCAAAAGCCTGGTGGTTCCAGACGTTTGCCGTGCCGTTGTGCACATTTCGTGTCATGCTGGGTGAAGTCCATCACTGCTTGTGTGAAGCTTCTGCTTTGATTGAGTATAATCAAAAACCAAACTTCTTATGTCCCAGTCTCTGCCAGCGGTTCAGATAATACCCAGCAGGCCCTGAAAGGATTACTATGCATGGAAAAGGACAAGAGAATGAAGAGACAACAAACAACTCAATTAAAACTGTGTGGGCAACAATCAAACAAGCATGAAAAACAAACTCTTCTGCTTTCAAATATCTATCAAAATTATTGAGAATGCAGCACGAAACCATTTTGGGTGGTAATATGACAAATTTAGAATTCAACAGAAACAATAAACTATGAATTATTCAGATGTTTTGTGCAAGTAAAATTTAATTAATTAAACTAAATGAATAAACTGCTTGTCAGCAACAACATATTATGCACATGTTAAAGTCCAAAATTATTTTACAATTAATTGCATAAGATTTTAACTTGGTATAATTAAATGAACTTGCATGAAAAAGAAAAGTAATCATTGAATAAGCGCTAATAATCATTTTACTTTGACTAGTCAACCAGTTTATGGGATTCTTTACAGCCGGGATATTTAAAGATAAAATGGGGATGTCACAAATTTGGAACACTTTGGTAACTCATAACTTCTTAAATCATTTTACTGTAGGCATAAATGCTTCTAAATAGATAAATCAGATAAACTCATATCTACCAAGTAATAAATAAAGCATGACACATAGAACATTTTACCAGTTAACTACCATTGAAAAGAATGGGGTTTGTAAGATTATTTGATGTTTTTGAATGTCATATGCTCTTAAAAAAAACAGTATTATAATTAAATAGTTACAGTTTAAAATAACTGTTTTAATATTTTCAAATGAATTAAAAAATATTTAAAAATGTTTTCAAATAGGTGTAATATTTTTAAATGCAATTATTTCCTGTGACTGCATTTTTTTTTTTTTTAAGTTCATACAAAATTTAGTGTTGAGGTTGACAGTTGACTTTTTTTGAAAGTTAAGTGCCTTCTTTTAGCGATCATTTGCTGAAAAACAACAAAAGACTTTTTCCTGTTCATGGAAAGTGAGAATTGCTTCTTTCACATTAACTGAGTTTAGATTTCATAACTATTACCCAGAGACTGAACACAAGCCGTCAACCTGTGGCATCTTTATTACAGGCACAACGCATCCAGTGACTTCAAAAATCAAACAGCCTGGAAAGGGAAGTTAATTGAATTAGCCCCTGCCTGTACATAATTAATGATTTACACATACAAACAGACCAAGTGCATGACTGCTGCTTGTTTGGCAAGAAGCTGCTGGGAATAACAATTTTCTGTCTGCCAAGCGTATTTGTGTCTGACGCATGCTTCTGCATTTTTTTGCCAAACACTCTACATTATCAACTCACGCACCTGCATGTAAGTGTTTACACACACTGAGTCATATCTGTCCACATACTGAAGGCTGAAACAAAGTCTAGTGCGACAGAAAATAAAGGCACAACATTTTGCATTCAGGTACGGCATATTGAAATTACCAATGAAGGAAACAAACTATAAACATCTTAAAGGAACAGCTCATACAAAAAATTATATTTCTTGTTCAATGTTTTTTTTTTATTATTATTATTATTAATCAGAACATATTTGAAGAAATTAATCATTACAGTCACTCACTCACTAATAAATCCTCTACAGTGAATGGGTGCCATCAGAATAAGTATCCAAAAATATCCAAAAGTAATCCACATGACTCTAGGTCATCAATTAACATTTTGTGGAGTGAAAAGCTGTGTGTTTGCAAGAAACAAATCCATCATCCATCAAGTCATTTTAACTTCAAACTTCTTCAAGTCTATTCATAATATAGCTTTCTACAGTGAAAAAGTCCTCCTGTCTTAATCAGGAGAGAAAATATGCAGAGTTTAAGCACCGTGAAAAGGGATGGACTTTTTTCATTGGAGGAAGTGTTATTATGGATTTGGACTTTGGTATTTTCACTTGAAGTGATCATTTGGAGTTAAAAACATCTTAACAGTGAATTTGTTTCTTACAAACACATGCTTTTCACTTTACAACATGTTAACTGATCGACTGGAGTCATGTGGATTATTTCCATATTACTTCCAAGTTTTTATACATTTTTACTTGTACGTTCACTCTGACGGCACTCATTCACTGCAGATGATCCTTTGATGAGCAAGTAGCAAATTGTCAATTTTGGGTGAATTGCTCCTCGTCAAAATTAAGTAGAGTTAGTAATGCAAGAAGTACTCTATTAATTGGGACTCATCATGTTTGTGATACTGTATGGGTCTGCAGGCACACTGGATTCAAATTTTTTACATTGCACATTGTCATTACCATAAAAAATGTGTTTTCCATCAAGGCATTAGCTCAGTGCCAGAGCCATTTAGGTGCAGATGACAATTAATTAAATTAATTAAATGTATACTGTTTAGTGATTTCCCAATGGCTGTTATAGCAAGTTTCATGAGAAATTAATTTAAACATATATTAAATAATTTAGACTAACGTTTAGTAAAATATAATGAGTATATGGTGTAATATTTCGCAAAATACTCCTAGCTGTAGACACTGATGACTTGCTGAGGTAAATGAAATGGTACACAACATTTTATTTCCACACTGTATTGTTGATTTCCTTCCGCGGTTGAAAAACTGATTGAGCAATTACATGAGGCATGAGATGTTCAGTCATGTTTATTCGTGTTAAAACTAGTAGTACAGAGGAAGGAATGATCACGTTCACTCGCGCTCTGCTCTGCAAAAGTCTGCGCCGCATCACGACTCGGGGGACCGGAGCTGATCGCCGCCGCTCTAGTCAGTTCTTGTGTTGGGATTATACCAGCACATTTCTGAACCGTCCCAGAACCGGCTCTCCAATGCTTTTAAACTGCAATCTGTCATACCACATCAAAGACGGTCAAAATGCCATTTAGTATTTAAATAACTGAATAATAATAATAATAATAATAATAATAATAATAATAATAATAATAATAATAATAATAATAATAATAATAATGGATTAACAGCTGATGAAAATTTGGATTTGCATCACAAAATAAATTATATTTTAAAGTGTTTATTATATATGTATAAATAACCTCTGACACAGAGAAGAGAGAAAACTCCTCACATGACCGCTAAGTTACCTAACATCTGAACATAACGAACCAAATGCACATTGACAGATCTTCTTCTGTCTGCACGCAGAAGTATATTTCTGCAAGCGTTAATATTGTGGAAATATCATAATTGTGTCTAGGCATAGGGGGGTCGTCATGTACTGTAACACACAGCAGGCACAACAGCATATTGGCAAATTATTATTATTTATTTTTTTTTATTTTTTTTTTTCATTTTTATTAGAAACATTCCCAGACGCATGAACTATATAATGAAATATATTGATTCTCACATTACATAGATTTGTTAATAATGATCATATGCGATGGTCAAAGTAGCCTAATTATGTAATTTATTATAAAACCTTACTTAAGTAACAGATATAGGTGTCATGCCATTACATATTTTTAATACGACTTACTTTATATTAAATATGAATTTATCATTGAAAGTTAATGTGATATAAAAACTGCTACTAATCTTTCATTGTTCAGAAAGGGAGCAAATAACATTTACATTATCAAAGATCATTTCACTGACAGTCTAGAGTTCAGTCACTCTCAAAAACTCCCATTAAGATCACTGAAACTGTTAACACTGTGAAATCAATATCTTATTTACAGATCCATACTCACACATCTGAACTTTGTTGTTTCTGACGAGAAAATTCACCAGAAAGAGGTCTCCAGTCAGCAAGCGAATGAAGGAAGCACCGGCATTTAAGCGATGATTCATCTGAACACCTTTGATTGGCCAATGCTTTAATAAGCTCAAAAGAATCGTCTGTGATTGGTTATAATGTGCAGTGCTGTAAAAACGCACCTATCTCTGGCTCAGCGCCAGCAAGCGATCACAGATCTGAATTTAGGAGCTAATGATATGACTCACTGAACGTTCTCATGCCGGTGTGATTGTATTAAAATTAATTAAATCTTAATCGGCTATTTTTTTTTCTTTTGGAAGCTGCATTCAACTTGGTTCCCTTCTGTTATAAGTCACACGTACAACAAACCAATGCCACAGTGGTATCGTGTACTGTGATCGAATGTAGCCCAAGTTATTACCTGTTGAACAGCGCACGTGGTGTTCATCTAATAAGGATCTTCATCACTAGCAAATAATAGCCTTTGTAGATTTGCTTTCAATTCAGTGCAATTCCATAGCCACGTTTTCAACGCTCTTTCGGTTCTTAAATGTTACAACTGCGAGTAAACCGCTTCAGACGCTCAGCGCGTGCGGCAGGGAACTGAACGAATCATTCAAACTGATTCATGAACCAATTCACCCGTTTGCCAATTGGTTTGATCAAGCCTTTGAATGAATCATTCGCGAATGAGCATCACTCATTGTCCAGAGAAAAGTAGACGTCGCGTTTGGAATAAACTGAAGCATTTATAACATTTATTGCATTAAGATAAAGTAATGAGAGGAGCGTCGCCCACAGTAACGAAGTAAAAGTACAGATTTTTCCCAAAAAATTTACTCAAGTAAGAGTAAAAGTACCCATCTTTAAATATACTCCCAAAAGTATTAGTTACCACAAATATTTACTCAAGTAAATGTAACGAAGTAAATGTAACTCGTTACTATCCACCTCTGTATATCGTCAGTGTCGGGCGGAAACCTCCTATATCCAAATGTAAAAAAAAAATCATATTTTTTCACAAATTCAAGCTATTGGTCAGTCCCCATGTGGGTATGTTAATTTTACAAATTGGACGGTAGCTATCTTGTTGATTGAAATCTTCCATGGTTTTGTTTCTGTCGGGGATAATGAATTTAATGCACAAAAATAGCATGCCGTTGACTTAGTTAGCCACTATGCATTGGTTTTGTCTTTATGTCTGGTGAGATAGCTAACGTGATTTTCGTAGGCCTTAAAAGTAAATCTTGACCAACGCTATTTCTGGCACTCGTAGGAGGATCTGAACTTAGCGCAAGAAAATCCCTGTGCATTGCAGATAAAACAGGATTGTATCTTACAATGTCAAGGCATGCCGTCATGTTCAACAAACTAGCTGACTTCTTGCCTCATTATCATACGTAATCATGCCGTTTAATTTAGGGAAACGATCATTTGACTTTTATTCATTTATTTATTTATTTTTTTGCAGGCAACCTTGTCTGTTTCCTTCGAGGAACTCTGTCACATGTGGCCTCTTTTCAGACCACCTGAAGATCAAAGAGCTGAAATTCAAACACCTCCAAGACCTTAAGGAAGTCATACCAAAAGATTTTACGACAATTTGCTTCATTAGCTTAATATAGGATGCAGTATTGACACTGGCATCTTACTGACTGTGTTTATACTGCATCTTATATTAAGCTAGTGAAGCAAAATGTATTAATATATATATATATATATATATATATATATATATATATATATATATATATATATATATATACATATATATATAGGTGGGACACTGGAAATTAACAATGAGATGTTTTAGTAATGGCAATTATCTACATAAAAAAAAATGATGATCTCAAACTACATTTTACCCCTATTTTGAAGTTAATGTACTCTGCCTCTGCAAAACGTGAGAAGTCCCACCAAGGCAAAAGGCAGTAACTTGCACATCATCAATATTTGGTTGATGATCACCATTTACAAAATTTTTATAGTAAAACTGTATAAAATCTAGTGATCATGGGCTGTCTCATATAGGCTACTGCATATAGTAATGTGACTGTATAAAGGTTTTTTTTTTTTTTTTTTTTTTTCTTAAAGTACACACATGAGTGGATACCGTGGATACCAATTTATGTGCTATGCTCAGTAACGTAAAAGAATGCTAGACATGCACCTGAAAACACCTCTTTTTTAGACCAGCACACCCATGGGCGCACAAATGAGTGCAAATGCATTTGCTATTTAAACAAAGCGGCGCCGGACAGGAAATTGAGAACTGTGTCAGGCTGAAACAAGCAAACACACTGGTGCCTAGCCTTGTACTGGATGTACAGTATGATAGGGCCCTATATGTTCTGATTCTGATCAGATTGTGTCTTTCTTTATGTAATGATTGATTGCAATAACACCTGAGACTTTATCTTCCTATAGTACAAGCTGAAAGAGGAAGGCCAAACATATCACATACAGTTATGCTGTCCTGACATTCCCATCTGCTAAGAGACATGTTGTTGTTATCTCCCTTCATATACAATATGCCACTTTCCCATAATTTGTTCTGTCTGTTCAGTCTTCTTTTTAGGAGGATGATTCAGTGACTGATCAATGACTTGTCTCCTTTTTTTATTATTATTATTATTATTTTTTTTTTTTTTGCAGAATGACTTTCCAGTGCTTGGTCATTAAGGGGAACTGTTTCCACCAGGGTGAACATTACTATTAAAACCTTCAGTGTCATTATAGATTCTTCTAAATGTTCAACATCAAGCGACCGGCTCATTTCTGATGATCTGTGGAACATGACAAAGCTAAAGAACTAAATATGTGCGTACCTTCCAACACTAAGACCTCAAAGCATATTGTTTTATTCAAGAGATATGATTGAAATATTTAGGTGGAATAGTAGATTTGATCTGAGTATTATGTGCCACATTCCAGTGTTCCTTTTCAGCGATGCAGCTTTGATCACAGCTAATGAATTGTGCATTGGAGCTCATGATTTAAATGCAACAATGCACTTACTCATAAAAGCCTTTTATTTATTTTTTTTGCAATACACTTTGAAGCAATCAAGCAAAACTAATAATTCCAGTTGTAATGAGCATCCACTTTGTAATGAAAGGTACTAAGAGAAAGACAGTTATGATAAAAGCATGCGCATAACGACAAAGTGATCACAGATAGAGAATATCTCTTTACATTTTAATTAAAAGGTTGGAAATTTTGTCAACATGTGCCTCTAATTAAGACAAAAACAATGAGTTGAATGTAGACAGCAAAAGGGTTCAGCCATAAAAGGTTTAATTAAATTAGATTTCATTTATGAAATATGTTTGCACAAAGACTATCATAAGGTTATGTGAAGCATGTATAACTATTTCTTCAGCACGATAAATAAACTAATTATATTTAGACCTTCTGGTCCATCGCGTAAGAAGGAATCAGTTCGCCCAACGGCCAGTCGAAAGATCTCCTATGGTGAATTACTCGGGTAACCTGTGCATTTGCAGAAATGTGAGGTCCTGATTGTTGTTTATAGATCTTCAAGTATAGCACTTCTATACTCAAGAGGGCCAGGCATACATGCATGAATGTGTTTTTCAGGATTTCAAATAAAGTGCTGACCTTAGTGACCAGCAAGGTGTTTAGGCCATATAGCGTCACTGAAGCAGTAAAGTCCTAGGCAGAGATCGCACAAGGGGAAGGTTATATCAGCGGCTGTGCGCTCTGCTTCAACATCTTACACTGGATTAAAATGAGAAATAATTCTCACAAGGACATTCATTCTCACCCTCATGCTCTAAACCTGTACAAAGTTTTTTTTTTTTTTATCCGGATTTTCCATTTAGTTATATATTTACATTAAAATTAAATTAAATTAAACTTATGAATTTAGCAGACACTTTTATCCAAAGCAACGTACAGTGCATTCAGGCTATCAATTTTTACCTATCATGTGTTCCCAGTGATTTGAACCCCCAACCTTGCGCTTGACAGCACAGTGCTCTGCCAATTGAGCTACAGGAACACTATATATTTATTTATATATGGAATATGTTTCTTTTTTTTTTTTTTGTCAGTAAGATTTTTTTTAAGAGAAGTCTCACACTCATCAAGGCTGCGTTTATTAAAAAATAAATAAATAAAAAAGGATAGTATTATTGAAGAAAATACCTGCTAGTATGGAAAACAAACTAGTGATTTGCTCAAAACTCATCACTCAAAACTCAAAAATCATATTTTCACATAATGACTAAAGTCATACAGATTTGGAATGGCATGAGGTGGAGTATGTCTCAAGTCTTCATACTGAGAGTTAACTGATGTTTATACATTTTTAGTTCTCGTGGCCAGGTGCAGCATAAACCGTTTGGATTGCTTTTATCTTTGGGGAGTAGATTTACTAAAGTTTACAGTTGGGGGTTGATTTCCTGTGTTGTCTTTGGATGTTTTGTTTAAGTGGTCACTTTTGAGGCTATGTGTTAGTTCGACACATTTAATGACTGCCCAATGAATGCCAATAAAACACAGAGTATGTCTGCCTTAGTTAGTCAGACTTTTGATGACTACAGCACCACAAAGCACGTTCTCAATAAAGAATCCTGCTGACGATACCCAAGAGTTTCAAGGTCTTCTCTTCTGTGTTTCCAACGAGTGCAAACAAAGTTTAACATTATTAATCCAGCAAACCTTGAATCCACTACAAGAATGACCTGATGTTCTGGATATTCAGCCTTAATCAACTGACAGAAATTCACTGATGTAGTGCCACTGATGGCCTCTCAAGTCAGGCTTCAAAAGAATTCCCTGAACTGACAAAAACTGAATTGAAGTTTTAATGTAGATTAACATCATATTGAAATGAAGTATATGTATCGAAAATGGCCTTAATAAATGTGCCGTAACCCTGACGGGTCATTTGAAATCCATGGTAGTTTTTTTTTTTTAGTTAAGTGAGCAGACCACACGTTATGTGAGCATGTGCAGTCAGAAATGTAAAAAAAAAAAAAAAAAGCCAATTTTGAGTCTCACAGGGGAGCCTTTAATTGAATACCTTTTGACAGCTACTGTATATATCTCCAAGCACCGAGAAAAAGACCTTTTCATTTTTTTCCCCTATATATATATATATATATGTCTGTCCATACATGAAATACACATGAATAATTTATAATCAGTCACACTCTGTATACTATAATATGCCCAGCTATTGTATAGTGATTTTGCAAGCCCTGCTAATTTACTGGTAACAATTTCATTGCATCAGTTTTAATAATGGTAAGGGACTAATAGCTTATAAACTCATATTTAATGAGCCAATGAAGTTAGACACCCTGGGTCACTGGCACATTGACTACACACCCATGAGTAAATAATATACTCAATGTGTTCTTCATATAGCATAATTGCATCTTTCAGCTAATGGAGGTCAGTCATAAAGTGATACAATTACATTAAAAACATTTAAAAAATAAGACCCAAAATCAAAAAACAGAACCATAGGTCACAAAGCATCACAACAGCCAAACAGCATTTACACTGAATTTAAGGCATGGTAGGGTAGTGCTAATGCTGTTATGCAGCTTCATATTCATTCCTCCTTGTAATGTACTGTCTGCAGTCCAGTGATAGAGGATTCATTCATTACAGCTCCTGTATCGATCTGACAGGCCCCAGCGGAGCCAACTGGAAGAGAACTCTCTCCAAATGTCCATATACACACCTTTACCTGAAAGCTGTTCCAGGGAGTTCAGAGTAGGAAAATGGATTGACAGACAAATGGACAGACAGCACGGGGAACAAGCAGACAGGTGGATGTACATACCCGTACAGACATAAATGGATAGACGGACACACCAAGAACAGCAAGACAGACACATGAATGGATATGCATGGATAGACAGCCAACCAATGGATGGATGGACAGAAGAATAGAGGAATGGACCGACAGATGGATTGAAATATGTGCCTAACTAGATAGATAACCCATTGATGGATGGATGTGATAATATTGATGAATGAATGGATGGATTTATCCCATCCATTCATTCATTCAACCATATTATCACATCCATCCATCCATGGATGAATGGATGGATGGATGCATGATCAAACAAACAGGAAGACAGATATATGGATGTGCAGAGATAAACACACAACACCCAACCAATGGACAAATTAATACATAATACGAACAGACAGACAGGGGGGATATAGGGATGGATTAATGTATGCACATAGACAGATAATCCATCAATGTATGAATTGATGGGATAATAAGTGATTGATGAATGGATGGATAGATGGCTGCAGGGATGGAAGGGTAAGATAGATTGATGAAAAAGTTAATAAGCAATGGATGGATGGATGGATGGAAGGGTAAGATAGATTGATGAAAAAGTTAATAAGCGATGGATGGATGGATGGATGGACAGGCAGACAGATGAACATAAGTTCACAGAAAGGATGGATGGACGAATTGACAGATGGATAAACATACTGTACAAACAAACAGCGGGATGGATGGATGGTTGAATGTGAATATTCAAGATGGATGGATGAATGCACACAGATGGACAGACAACCCATGGATGGACAGATGGATGGATGGATGGAAGTACACAGATACACATAAAAAAACAAGAATAGATGGATCTACGGATCCATGAATGGAAAAAAAAAATGGTTGGATTGACTCAGAAAGATGAATGGGTGGACAGGCAGACAGACAAATAGATAAACAGACAAAGAAATGGATGGATAGACAGTCAGGCAGAGGAATAGTCAGAAAGACAAATGGATGGATGGACAGTGTAACATCTTCCATCATTTAAATTTCCTCAGCCCTTACATCATGGCACTTATGAAATAATCAGCCACCCAGTAACTTCCTCAAGAGTGAAAAACAGTCAAACATCTGACACTTCAATCTGTTTTAATTGCGAAAAGACACTAGTCAATGTCATCAGACAACCTAAACACAAACAAAGATAAATCTCACGGAAAACTCACGCTCAAACTTTCCTGGAATGACTACTTTCAGAGAGAGCATTGACTCAGCATTTAGACCAGTACAACACAAACTGATTAGAATGATGCATATACGGTATGATCCTGCCACTGGGTCGATGCTTCTGATTGTCTGAGATTGGTGAAAACGCTGGTCTAGCAGGAAAGCTCTTCTCTTAAAGAGGCAAGAAACAGCACTGCAGAAGTAAACCGCTTACATCCACATTCCTACACGCAAACACATGATTGATTCCCACAGCTGAACATACAAGAAGGAGACAGAACAATACATTATGACAGTGAAAAAAAAGAAAACATCACAGCCTTCACAGCACTCATCCAAGAAAAAGCAATGATACATCAGACTCATAATCATACACTTTCTCTCACTGAGGGAGGGACAGTAAACACATTTGTGGCCTCCACACATGCTGGCAGATGGAGAAGGTGGGTGAGCTGGGCCTGAGTGGGTGACGGCCTAAAGACTCAGCACAGAACAGGAAACTGAAGCTGCCCGATGATTAGTCTCTGGTACATCACTATGCACCATGTGCAGTACAATATCATTACGGTACAGCCAGATGGACAGTTCAGACCATGTCAGTATACAAGACCAAAATGACTCCGCCTTCTTGAAAAATGACAATTGCATCATCATTTACTCATCATTATTTGTGAAGCACACACACACACACACAAAACATACTTTAAAGAATGTTGGTGACCAAACATTTTGATGATGACCATTGATTTCCGCTGTTTAGGGGGAAAAACAAAAGATTCCTCAAAGTATCATCTTATATGTTCCACAGAAGCAAGAAAAACAGGTTTGGAACAGCATGATGGTGAGTATGATGGTATGATGTAAGATGACAGAGGTAACATTCTTGAGAGAACTAACCCTTAAGACAGATCTAAATTTGGCACAACATCCTGTTCCTTTGCTGTGTATCCCACAATTCTACAAGGTAAAATAAATTTAAAACATCTATTATAAATAAATACATATCCAGATGGTTTAGGTGTGAGCTGGACTGCAGACAGAAGGCAAAAGGGCTAACAAGTGCTAAGCATCTCTCGGGGAACTCCTTCAAGACTGTTGGAAGACCATTTCAGGTGACTACCTCTTGAAGCTCATCAAGAGAACGCCAAGAGTGTGCAAAGCAGTAATCAGAGCAAAAGGTGCTACTTTGAACAACCTACAATATGACATATTTTCAGTTGTTTCACCCTTTTTTGTTATGTATATAATTCCATATATAATTCCACATGTGTTATTTCATAGTTTTGATGCCTTCAGTATGAATCTACAATTTTCATAGTCATGAAAAAAAAGAAAATTCTTTGAATGAGGTGTGTCCAAACTTTTGGTCTGTACTGTATATATATATATATATATATATATATATATATATATATATATATATATATATATATATATATATATATATATATATATATACTTTCAGAACATCATTCCATTTACTCTTAAATATAAAGGTATATAGCAGAGCTATTTTCGTTCTCCCAAAATAACCTCTCAGTGTACTGTTCTTTAACCATTTTTTTTATTTATTATTTCTTAGTGTGAAAAAAAAAAAGAACTATGAAGAATCTTTAGTGGAACAGAAAGTTTCTGTGGATATTAAAGCTTCCTCGTGGAACTATAGATGCCAATAAGGAACCTTTATTTTTAAAGTAAAACACCACCGTTTTTCGATATTCCACTAAGTTCTTCCCTCAGTTTAGACGAGTTGATAGCACGTGCACTCAATCACTGTAGCAAGTAGTGCCACTATGCTTGTATTTAGCTTAGCACCATTCATTCCTTAGGTTCCAAACAGGGATGCATTTAGAAGCCACCAAACACTTCCATGTTTTCCCTATTTAAAGACGGTTACATGAGTAGTTACACGAGTAGAAAACATTTAAGTGTTTGGTGGCTTCTAAATTCATCCGTTTGGATGGAAGAGGTACGTATCGACTTGTCTAAGTTGAGGGAAGACCATAGTGGAATACAGAAAAATGATGGTGTTTTCCTTTAAAAGTGTATCTGCTTTGAAATAATAATTTAACTCAAATTAATTTGTTTATAGCATTAGACATGACAACATCGTGCCCTGAAAGGCAGATAAGAACCAGATTTCTTAAAAGGTGTCTTAATACAAAAACATTGCCTGTTAATGCACTGATTGGCCAATAAAACAGCATAGCAGCTGCCTTTGGTTCTGGATGCAGCCTAGTTGTCTGAAACCAAATGGTATTAAATTGGCTACATATATAACATTGCCATGAAATTCAAAGCACTGTGGGTAGATCTATCTGTATTCTGCATAGCTTGCGTTGTGTTGGCTAACATTATAAATATTGGGCTCCTCATATTGAAATTATATTAGTAAAGAAGTAGTAACATGTTGAAACCATAAATAATAATAACTGAAAAACAAATTAAAGGAAATAGGAAGGTACGAAATTGGAAAAAGGAAGACAAATTGTCGTGATTAGTTATAATATAGATTTCTGATCTATGATTGTAGCTTTTACTCGTACAGTGAACATACATTGTGTAAAACAACACAGGCATGGAGAGAGAAAGGGGTGAGGGTGGGGAATGAGGGGGTGGAAAGCTAAGGTAATTGAGAGAAAGCTTGTAAACAAACACAAAGACTGAGGATGGAGGGTGAAAATTAATTTCACGTCTCTAGGCCCCACAGAGCTGTCGATAGAGATCAAAGCCAGCTGGTTGAGATAGTTGTGCATTCGGCGTCTCAGCTGTAGTACAGTGGATGTTAAATATGGTCTACTGACTCTCAATTGCTTTAAAGGGATGGTTCAATCAAAAATTATACTTATTTACCTCCGGGTCAAAAGGAGATATTTTGAGATATTTCTGTCTGTTCAATGATATTCAATGGGGTAGTCATTCTATAAAATATCTTCTTTGATGTTCTGCAGAAAACAGTGCATTAGTGCCTGCCAAGTGCCCACTTTTTCAGCAGCAAAATATGCATATATACAGTATACACAAATATTAATCAAAGTATTTTGAAAGCAAAGAGAGTCAAGTTCCTTAGATTATTTGTAATGCTTCATGGCAGTGGGTGGAGTTATTTTGGTGGGCTCTGAACACTGCGACTTTCGATTAACAACCTCAGCTTACAACAGTTCTGACTATAATGGTTTATAAGATATTATTAAAAATCTGTCTCTACTTCAGAAACCTGACTGTTGTGCTCTGTAAAGAAAGTTTAACAGGTCTGGGCAGAATTTAAATGTTTTGGAGTGTGCTATCCCTTTAACATCTCATAAAGGTGCAGTGCCTAATTTGTGAAATATCAGTGTGCACCAAACAGAACTGCAAAATTCCAACAGGTTTCCTATTCAAAGAAGAAGTCCTGCCCTATATCTATGCCATTAGATGAGACTGTGTAAGAAAAAAAAGAAACAAGAATGACCACTTTTAGTACTGAACTGTCCACCGCAGCAAATAATCTCTTCAGTCTCTGTGCTGAAGGTCTGTCTACTGTCAGGATGATGAGGTTTTCCTCATGGCTTTCAAAAAACATCCACAACGGTGCATTGCACTATTACCATTACTGAATCCATAACCTATAATTTATTACAACTAATATATTAAGTTCCATCCTGTTTGGACTTGTCAGCTTACCTGATGATGACGTACATGACCAAGCAGTTTCCCACCAGCCCCACCACACAGACGATCATGTAGACCACTGCTATGGTGATCTTGACACCCCTTGGGAATAAGCTGTCAGTCTCATTGAAGGTGCTCAAGTTGTTCTGGAACAGGGAATCGTTGCACAGATGGAAGCGTCTGGGGTCAGCAAAGCCGGTGGAATCATTTGTGCATTCCATGAATACAGCTATTGCAAAAATAAATAAAATAAATACAAATAAAATACTGAGTGAGGCACACTCTCCATGCTGTCTATCTCACATATTCTATGATTAACAAGTTTAAAATTTTCTTTTTCACATTTTTGTGTAAAAAAAAGCAAGGTTATACTTTTAAGGTGTCATTGTTATTGTGTAATTATACATTTAATACTTAGTAAATTGAATTAAAAACATGTACTTACTGCTGGGTTAGGATAGTGTTTGGTTTAGGGTAGAATGTAATCATGCTTGATTTACTGTTATTGCTTTAATACATTATTGTAAGTAATATATCAAGGATACTAGTGTTACCAAAAGTAATACACAAGTAAATAAACGTACATATAAAATTGTCTAGATTGTTTCCTAATCTAGTTGTCATCGTACAGTACATAACAAATATCGTTGGCGCTTTGGAATTGCTTTTGTTCCTCTTTTGTAAGTTCGGATAAAAGTGTCTTCTAAATGTATGAATGGAAACAAAAAATACACATTAGAGCAATATTGATTTAAAATATTATTAATATTTGAAAAAAGTTTGTTTGCCAAATTTAAGTTAGTCTGGTGTAACCAATATTCTGGCAGCCATTTTGTTGTCATGTGACATGAAAACAAACCACTCTCGAGGTTTTGACCATATAAAAAAAAAAAAAAAAAGAAAAAAAAAAAGAAAAGAAGAAGAAGATTGTTAGTTCAGGTCACATGAGTAACTCTTAATATTCGTGAAACGAAAACAATTAGATTATTTATTTATTTAGAAAACATGTTTGGAAAAATGTTTACTTCAAAACCAACAAGAACACAAAGATAACATTATTAAGAACTTGAAACGTGTGTTTTATATGATACATTTTTGAAGATGTTCCGTTTGTATCTCTGACAATATTTATCGTCATTGACCCAAATAGATGTTGCTACAGTTGATGATGTCCATGTGATAAGCGAGGCGCATAGTGAACGATACACTGTACTGTCAACAGTTTGCGCATGAAATGCATCACACTGTTTGGCTATAGAGAAAACAAACCAAACATGCCAAATTCCCGGTGACGTTCACACCGGTACAAGCAAAAGTCCATACACCGGTCCAGTCATTTATCACATCGCTTTAGTATGGTTCAAATAGAGCAGCACATACCGCTGTTTGAAGAAATCCCGTGTGATCGCTTATGCGTCCGGGTCCTGCAAGCACGCGAGGAATTCTAGTTTCCGCTATTCTTTCTGTTTTAAGCAGCCTCGGAGCTCTGTTTTCAACAGAACACAGATGTTCACATCACTGTGTATTTCAGGCAAAAGAGAAACATTTTTTTTTCTTTCTTTGCGAGCGCAGTGGGAGGGGGAGGTGCGCTAAAGCACTTGCTTGTTGTTGCGAATCTTCAGCAGCGACTTACATCTCCAATAGGTAGGTATCTCTCTCTCTCTCTCTCTCTCTCTCTCTCTCTCTCTCTCTCTCTCTCTCCCTCTCTCTCTCTCCTGGCACGCGCTAACTCAAAGGCTGATTACGCAGCGGTGTGGCGCGCGCATGCAGGGGTCAGGGTCGCGCGCGCTCGTCTGAACAGGTGTCTTGTGTTGAAGGAAAGACATTGTACCTATGTTTTACATATATACACATACAAATGTGTGTGTGTGTATGTTTCTATGACATCCCATAGGCATAATGGTTTTTATACTGTACAAACTGTATATTCTATGGCCCTACACCAACCCTACACATAACCCTAACCCTCACAGGAAACTGTATGCATTTTTACTTTTTCAAAAAAACTAATTCTGTAAGGTTTATACATGTTTTGAAAAACGGGGACATGGGTTATGTCCTCATAAGTCACCCTCTCCTTGTAATACCGGTGCCATACCCATGTCATTAAAGCAAATACATAAATAAATAAATAAATAAATAGATAACCTTGAGAAAAACTTGATAAACTTGGCTCAGTAAATATACTATAAGGTATACAATTTTATTTTATACCTTAAAACATATTTAATTTAATTTAATAAAGGGTAACATTTCTTATTTTCAGTGTCTAAAAAAATAAATGTAAATAAATCTATATCCAGGACATTTCCACTATATAAAAATAATAATGACAAAAACATACACAACAAAATTATTAAACAAATTATTATGCACTGAAAGAAAAGAACAATAGACAATGGGAAAAAATAAAATAAATAAAAAATTATGTAATTAAAATTACAATAAATATAGAAAAATTAATATAATACAATCTAATTTCAAAATATTAACAAAGACTACAATAGTATATCAATTATACTGTAATAAACTTATAATTTATGAGGAATTCTTTTTTTTTTTTTGTAAAGTTGTGTACAGTTATGGCTGTTTTATGCTGCATTTGTTTTGTTGTTAAATTTATGTTTACTGCATTGATATAATCTAATGTGTCCCTTGTGTCCCCTGCTTGCTTATCAGTACATTTCACAGTACAAGCAATGATTAATTGAGGTAACCATAGGCACCATGTGGATCTGGAACCCTTCTGGCAAGGGCAGCTGCCAATTTTTCCTATACATTTAACAAAGTACAGTGCAGGATCGGAAAATGATGTGGTAAAGACAAAAATAATAAATGGTTACCATTGTAGCACCTAAAATATTCACTTTGAATTGAATGTACAGTATTTTGAAATACATTTTAACCTAAAATATTGATGCTGACAAATAATGTAATTGAAAACAATGTCACTTGTCACACTTTTACATGACATACACTTGAAATATGATGCTCCTCTCTGATCTCATGCTTTTGTTTTCATTTGTGTATCAAGCATATTTAGCTATAATTGCAACAGATTTCAATTGCAAAGTGCAATAGATTTTAATGGATATTAATGCTGCTTGAATTATTTGCAGGATGCAGCCGATTTTGCATGCAGATTTGTTTCCTCAGTCGTGTGACAGAATTGAGAAGTGCACGAATGCTTTCTCAGCTGAATGTCAGTGATGAATGTTGTATGTGCTTCCCTTAAATATTTCAGCACTGAGAACTTTAATTTGAGTATAAATGGGAGTGTTGGCTACAGGGGGAGCTCATGCTCAGGTATCAACACACCGGTGATAAATCACAGTGTCGTTACTTTGACAACACGTCACAATCATCATTCACATAAGCTTTGGCTGAATCATTTTTTTATTTTATTTTTTTTTTATGCCTGAATGAAGCATGCGTTGGTGGCTTAGAGCACTTGGTGCATTAATGTGATCTCATTATCATTTTGTTCCATGAATTTCATGCCCTCCTAAGCAGTTTCTTAGACTCTGGGCCTAGCTGAGTTAAATAATTATGCAAAATGCTATATATTAATAGAGAGTGGCGAAATGTAAAATTTGACATGCTTTACTTCTGCACTGCAAACCTGTTTACTACATAACAGTCAGGATGGTCACTGTCCATGGTGCTGAAACCTACAAAAGGAAATCAGAGAAGCTTTCAGTTGTTCACAGACCACTTAGCAAAAGACAAAAGATAAAACTACAGTAACAAACTGTAATATAGGGGAGACAGGGCAAAATGTTAGTTAGGGCTTACAATATTGTGATCCAATTGTTTAATCTAGCAGTAGATTTGCATGCTGGGTTACAGGTATTTTGCTTGAAATTCATCTCATACTACACTTTTTTTCTTGTTGTTAATTCTGTCCTTTAAACAAGAAAAATAAAAATTAGCTGAAAGCATAATCACCCTCAGGCCATCCAGTATTTTAATGAGTTTGTTTCTTCATCAGAACAGAATTGGAGAAATCACTACAGTCCCTCGCTCACTAATAAATCTTCAGCAGTGAATGGGCGCCATCAGAGTCCAAACAGCTGATTATAACATCACAATAATCCACAAGTAATCCACATGAATCCAGTCCATTGATTAATTTCTTGTTAAGTGAAAAGCTCTTTTTTTTTTTTCTGATCTGTTCCGATGCGCAAGAAAACTTACCTACTGTACATCTTGGATGGCCTAAGGATGAGTACATTTTAAGCTAATATTAATATCAACTATGCATTTTACTTTCACGATGTTCATATTTTTGCTAGTAAACCAATGTAAAATAACCCTAGCATATATTCGGCTGTTAAATAAAGGTCAATTTTAACAAAATATCAAACTATGTTCTCAGGTCAAAAGTATGTTTTGTGCATGTGTCAATTTGCCCAGTCTTTTATTCTAGCTTGTTTAAATCAGTCAAACTCTATGCCTATTGCATTGCTACAGACACCATTTGAATCTCTGCTGATTAAACCATGTTAGATGTTATATCCTGCTGTGCTTTTTCAAGCCAGGAAATTAGTGGCATGTTCTGCTTGGATTAATTTGATCACTTGTATTGTCTTATATGTAGCAAATCTTTTTGCATTATTAATGTCACTCTGAATAAAAATGTGAAAATGCTGCACCATACAAGTGGTAATAAAATCCATCATTCATGGTCTTGTTAAACCTGCCGGCATTGGACCAGGGCTGATGCAATCTCTGATTTCATGTACTATTATATATCTATATTCCTTTCTCTTGTGCATACCAAGGCAACACATTTGAATAACTTCCACTAAATACAATAATGGTTCATGTAATATAACCATTGTATGTATGAATGTAATTTTACACATAGTTTTTACAACATCCCAATCAATAAATTATTGTATTCACCCATGCTCTACCACAAGGCTCTTTATTATACAGCAGCCATACAGCTTTACATATACAGTAGAGTATACTGATGTTCTCCTAAATGAACAATGTTTCCTATGTAGCATATGACTATTATATATTATATGCAGTATTTTTGCATATGTACACTACTGTTCAAAAGATTGGGTCTGAATTTATTTTATAAAAAACACAGCATGTTATGAAATAGTATTACAAACTAAAATAACTGTTTTCTATTTAAATATATGCGATTTATTCATTTGATGTCAATGCTGAATTTTCAGCATAATTACTCCAGTCTTCAGTGTCAAATGATCCTTCAGGAATTATTCTAATATGCTTATTTACTGCTCAAAAAGAACAGTATTTATTTAAAACAGAATTGTTTTGTAACATTATAAATGTCTGCCAAATATACTCCCAATGTAATGCATCCTTCCTGAATAAAAGTTACAAAAACAAGATGAGGTGCAAAAATCATTTTAAAAAATGTATAGTAATGTAAATAAATGTATTATAATCATGTCAGTATGCTGTGATTGTAAAATTTTGTTCACTTATCGCTTGAAGAGTAGGTGTCATTTCTGATGTTGGGTTCTGGGGGGAATCTGAAATGTCAGACAGAGGCTGTGTGAGGTGAAGAGAAGGTGATGGAGCACTGAAGAGCAGAAATAAGAGGAACAGAGGAAACCTGCGGGGGCAGGATGACTGATAACAATAATGCCTGCCAAGTGACATGGTGAGAACAGTAAATGACCAATAATGGATGAGAAGAAATATCAGAAGATAAGTGTTATAACATAGTGCTAAAACAAGGTGCGAAGATGAGTGACTGCTGAGAGAGTGATGGAGCATAGGTGTGATGCTTCATTCAAGCGACTCAAAGCTTTTCAAATGGTGGAATGAAGAGCATATCTAAAAGATGTGTCACAGCATTCTAATTAACATAAAGATATGAGTGTGCTTTGAGAATTTGTTTGCTCTTTTTATTTTCAGCAAGACTGAAAACAAGCGTGTAGTCAGCATGAAACATAATGTAATGTAATTACTGTAAAAGCTTGAAAACATGGAGTGGTAGATACAGTACCTTGAGAAGAAAATTTGCAAAAGATTACATTTAAAACAAAAATAAACAAGGGAATAAAGTGTTAGATGATGGCAAAGGTATTTAACTTTAGATTTTATAGAGACGTTATAAGCCTCAGTTAACTGACATAGATGGAAAAATGGAATAATATTCAATATCAGCAGATACACACTACTGGTCAAAAGTTTGAAATATTGAAACTTAACTTTATATATATATATATATATATATATATATATATATATATATATATATATATATATATATATATATATATATATATATATATATATATATATATATATATATAATATTGATTAAAATTACAGCACACACTTGAATAATCTGAAATATTATTGCAATTTGAAAGAATTGTTTGTAATTCTAATATATTAAAAATACATACATATATTTCTGTGATGCAAGACTTAATTTGCAGCAGTCATTAATCCAGTGTTCAGGGTCACATGATCCTTCAGAAATCAACATGCAGATTATTTTGAATATCCTTTTTATTTATACATGTACCAATGTATATAAAGTACAACAACAACAATAAAAAATGAATATTGATTTAGATGTTACCACACATTGTTTTAGGATACCTGACAAAACAATGTTTCCAATGAGGACTTATTCGTCCATTGGGAATTGTCTGAATTGTGTAATGTGGTTTCTATATCACAGGTACTTGGAGGATCTGAAAATCAATAAAAGGGTGTGGATGATTTTGGGGGCAGAGCAAGTTATTACATTTTAATGAAAAAATGTATTTATTTATTTATTTATTTATTTTTCCTTTGGAATAACATGCACCAATAAATGGTTCATAATAACAGCAGGAACATGCATTAGTAAAAGTAAAAAGGCCTTGAGGAGTCGGACCACTCTTCCACAAATATTTCATCTTGCAATAATGTAATTTCAAAAAGAAGGATGTGTTTGGAATGAAGATGTGGGTGGTTGCGTCAGCAATTTCTGGTTATTAGGGGGGATAAAATGTGGACTGGTGTTGTGGAGGGCTTACAGAGGCAAGTAAGAGGTAATTAGTGGTGAAATGATGACCCTGAAATAGAGATGCAGTATCATCTCCTTCAGCCATTCATCCTCAAAGACAGAAATGCTTCATCTCACCCTTCTAACCCTCCAGCATGGCTCACTCTCCGTCCATCTTTCCACTGTTCCAACAACGCACTTGAAGAAATCTCTACACAGCAACAAAACAATCTTTTTAGTCTATTCATATCTATTAGCTGATGGGGTTTCAGGATTCTCTTCGTGGAAGACTGCCTAATTATCAAAGCCCTTATATCTCTTTTATCCCATTACTGCAAAATAATAATCACAAAAGCATTATATAAGTGGATTTACTTCCCATGAGCAGATAATTGTGCAACTCACAGTTCTTCAAAATGCCATTTATTCCTCAAGAGATCTTTAAATGAGTTGTAAGGTTGTCAAAGCCATTCCTGACACTTGTCTATCAACATCAATTTTGTACATGAATTTGTCAGCAGTCTGTCATGTTGTCATTGGGCACTAAGCATGTCTATAAATGTCCTACAATATGCCCTAATGATTTGCATGGAAGTGAAATGTCCCGTGGGAAAACCCACAAACATGAAACGCACACATAAGACCTGTTGATCAAAGCCAAGTGAATATGAAGGACATCATAAAAGAACAAGGAGAATGGAGCTGCATGACATCGATTGAGGAAGACAGAAGGAGTATGACTGCATTTTTTCAGAACTGCACACTGAATTCCGCAGATGGAGTTCAGAGAATATCAGCATGGGATCAATTCCATTTAAATTCAATCATCAGACAAAAGAAGTGGAAGCACAGAGAGACAGAACAAGATTGAGTGAGACAAATCATTAACATTATTCCGACTCTATTTCCTCACAAACTATGTGCTTAACGATTTTTATCTTGATTTAAAGTTCTAAACTACCTTTTATTGATTATATAATGCTAGCCCAACAAGTTTGTACTTTTCACACTGTTTTGATTCACATTCATTTATCTTAATCAAATTACATTAATTAACTTTGAAAAGCAGAAACACAGTTTCCCAGAATATGGTAATCACAGAAGGTGATATTCAGAAGACCACCACACCAAGTTTAATGAACAATTAGCTAATATTAAGTGACTTTAATTTTAGACACAGTATTGCCAGTTGTCTATTTTTTCTATTGGACAAAGAAGTGGTGTTTCACTCCTATATTAATCAATATTTTTGATTGAGTGAACAATTCAATTACAGATTTTTGTTCCTTTACAAATAATAATAATATTAATAATTTGAGCAATTTATTCAATAGTTGCGTTTACATGGACCCTACTAATCTGATCGTAATAGAACTAGAAGCACAATCAGGATAAAAAAAAAAAGTCACATTTAAACATGTCAATCGGATTAAATCGGCTAAAATTTGGGATTGTAAAGGGTGGTTTATTCCTTTTGTAATCCGAGCGAGAGGACATGTAAACACTTGATCGACTTAAAAACTGAAATAATATTATTAAAAACATAAATAATTTTTAAACATTATAAAATCTTTGTATGAAAATTCTAATAGTTCTGTTTTCCACTAGAGGTACTTGATCAGACACTAATCATCAGTCAATTTGCAGATGGTACTGCCTTTTTATAAAGCAATTATCAGAAGTCCCCAAAATACTTCAATCTATATTTTTCTAAAGTCTCTGGTTTAAAAATAATTTGATCAAGTGTGAATTAAAGCCAATCCATCAATGTCAGTTAACTGAAGCTTATAACATCTCTATAAAATCTAAAGTTAAAAATTAAAGTATGATTATTTCAAAAGATTCCACTGAAATTGAATTTATGAAAGTGTGGAATACAATAGATAAATGTCAAATTAAACTCAACTCTTGGTTATCGAGAGATATAAGTTTATTAGGTAGATAGAGTATTTTGACTAAGATGAAAATATTTCAAGGTTAATCGATCCAGCATACACTATTGCTATTTCAAGCTATTAAAAACAATCTATCAAATTAACTTTGACTACATCTGAAAAAAGAAGGCTCATTATATGAAAAAAGTAGAGATGATAAAACAATATAAAGAGGGAGGTTTACAAGCTATTGATTTTTTAATCTATAAATGGGACCGTTAAAATTAATTGGTTGAAATCCCTTTTAACTAATAAACATTTTTGGTTTCATATTCCCAGAGAGTTATTCAAGAAATTCGGAGGAATAGAGCTTCTACTAAGATGTGATTTCACTGCTCAACATCTCTTAGTTAAATTATCCCAGTTTCACCAACAGGTCTTGTTATACTGGAAGATTTTATATTACCATAATTTCACACAACAAAATACACCATTATGCAATAATATATACATTACAGTTAGAAACAAATCATTGTATGTCAAGGATTGGATGGAAAAGGGTATTTGGTCAGTGTCCCATTTAATGGAGAATAGTGGTATAATATCAATTGAGAATTGCTGTGTTAAATATTTAAGTTGCAGTCAGGCTAAATTTGAATCTTTTGTTAAAGCTATCCCTAACTCTATTATTTGTTTGATCAAAGAAACTCTCTTTTATTCGAACCCCATGACCATGTGTTTACCTCCACTGTTAATTGAAGGCGATTTGAATTTAAGGTCAACTTTCCAAAAAAATTATTAGAAATATGTTTAACAACATTTCTTATCCTATCGTAGTCTATATACAGAAATTACATTTCTTATCATTTTCAAAAAAGATACCATTCATATTCTTAGAACTAAATACATAAAATGTCCTTAAAATTCATAAAATTCATTTTAAAATGTAAATGAGATATATCCATCCAGTGAGTACAAGACTTAGATTTGGATTTGATTCTAATAAATGTATATTTTGTGATTACATCGAAACTACAGATCACCAGTTTTTTCATTGTAAGTATGTGGATGTAAGTATGTGGATGCTTTATGGTCTGATATTTATGACTGGCTTTAACCTATATACGTTATCTGGTCAGCTTCACCCTAAAATACATTATCTATGAACTTGTAATGAACAATAACAAAGATTATTTTCTGGTCAATATCATCCTTATGCTGGGGAAATTTTATAATCATAAATGTGGGTTCTTTAAATTTAAACCAGCATTTTATGCATTTCATAATGAGTTTGATTTGTATTCAAAAGCCCTTTAAATGATGAAAAAGAAAAATGCTATATTTCTGTTTACTACTATTATGGAGAAAAATGTTATATTTCTGTTTACTACTATTATGGAGAAAAATGTTATATTTCTGTTTACTACTATTATGGAGTATGATCTACAAGAAAAACCCTAGTCCTTTTTTCCTCTCTCTCTCTTTGTTCTCTCTCTTTCCTTTATATTTAGATGCACCTATTCTGTACATTGTAATGTTAAGATGTTTTGATATGGCCAAGTTGTTTGTTCATTAATGTTTGTTCAATAAAAAAAGTGTCATAAATAAGTGTCCTGTCATTATAAAGTGTATTATGACCAGAGGTGTTATGGACAGTGATCGGGAATGTAAATAATTAATTGATGCATTCAGCTCGTTTTTAAATGTGGTATTTCCTCTATCACACCAGTCAGATGGGTTAAGCAGACACAAGCGGATGTTTCTCTCTTCCATTTCAGCTAATTACAAAAACTCCTACGCAAACACGCCAACACATCCAGAAACACACATACACACACTCTTCCCTTTAAACTTATGACAAACAAAGCAGCGGGTTTCCTTTCGTAAACAAAGCTGGACTGACTCTGAACTAACGAGTCTCACCTCATCACCAATGCTCAGTTAGCAGCCCTGAGGCTTACTTAGCACTGATCCTGTATTTACACACAAACACACCTCATAGTTTGCAATTATAATATGCACAAATCATGTGTCCCTTCTGTACGATTGAGTCACTTTGCTTTACACAATTATACATTCAGGTTCTTTCGAGTAATATAGGTCCTGCTTGTGTAACGAATGAGAACACAAATGAGATTTACTGAAAAGCAATAACTAACTCCATCTCATATTCTGTAATAAAATCTTGAAATTTTGTATCAGGGCATCATTTGTCATAAATGTATAAGGGGGCTTCAAATAGCTAAGGGGTTTTGTAAAATAATAACAACACTTAAATATTTGTAATCTGTTCTATTGTAAAATTGTGCTTTTCTTTGGTCAAAACATACCACATTGGGAACATGTATTCAAACCCAACCTATGTGACCCCCTCTACACTTTCCTCATATATATTTATATTGATATATGAGCAAGCAAAACAGATTCATTATTACCACCAATGTGATATCTCACTAAAATCAAATAGATTAATTTTTTCCACTAACATTGGATAAGCTGGTTTCAAATATGTAGTTCATAAATTAGCCCAATAATTTTATTACCCAAATCTGTTTCTGTTTCAAATGTCTGCTTGCCAAAAAAAAAAAAAAGGTTATATATTTTGCCATATTTCCTTTTTCATTGTAAAGGTGCAATTTTTTTTTTTTTTTTTCGTTATACTGGTTGATAGTCTCTTCACATTCCGATAGCAATCATTAAGTTAAGTGGTTTAAATTTACTTATCTGTATTTATATATTCTGTTGAAGGCATAGGACCAAGAAATGTACGTCCAATCGTTTGGTCTGAACGTTTTAAAGCTTTCCTAACTGCCTGTCAATGTATGTCTCTGCATACCTCTGCTCATCCTGTTCGTGCAGACAGGATACACCATTAGCGCATTCATGCACGCTGTACAGACAGAGCTAGAATGGCAGACAAACATCAACAACCCGCCCTTCCTTCCTGATATGGTAGTGCTTTTAAAGTTTTATCGCTGGTTAAGGACACATGATATAGCCCATCGGTTCTTAATTCCAGTGCTCACGCACATATTTTGCATACCTCACTTAGTTAACACGCGATTCAGATGACCATCTCGAGCTACATGATTGAACTGTGTTCTGATTGATATGATCCCTACACCGTGTTCAATGCTCTCTACTCACTGAGCAGGGGTTTACTTCACTTGGAACATGGACTGGAATTGTGAACTGTTGTTGTAGCCTATTGTAGTAATGTTATCTCTTCTGGTCTGTGAGCACAAATGCATTGAGGGGGAGTGGCTTTGGACGGTGATTGCAGTGTGGGTGGGACATTTGCTTTCAGTGCTATCAGGCTAAAGTTAGCATTTTCCAAGATCTCCTATTGCACCTTTAAGAAATCGTTGTGTTTCAAAATTGTTTTACAGTTTGTTAAATGCTATTATATGCTGTAATATATGCAAATATTTTATTGATATAACATTTTATGTTATTATATAATATGGCTTTGTAAAACTTAGGTTAGTATTCCAGTTTGCTTCTCAAATCAACATCAGTCAGTTGCAGATTTGTATTGTGACAACTTACCCCATAGTGTTAAAACATATCCAATTTATTGTTTATTTATACATTTATTCATTCATTCTTTATTATTTATTTATGAATGAATGAGCAAAAACACCAGCTTTTTTTTCTTCTTCTTTTCTTCTGTACCAATGACTTTAAGGCACATGTCTTTAAAGACTTTCAAAACTAAACCCACCCTGAGACATATGCACTGAGGAGGACAACTAGCACCAGTTCCCCCTATATTCATGATAAAACTTCATTACATGGGAAGAATGTGAATGCTTATGTATAGCCTTTTCCAGGTACTATAGATCCCCTTTATATCACCCATTAGCCCTGGAAAAGAGAGTCAAGAAGGCTCTAGAACTAGAAAGTGGGAGTGTATGGGCGTGTCTGGAATCATATAAACACTGTGATTAGAAGAATAGAACAGCTGGCTGGTAAATCAACAGATGGATACATGTAAGAGAGAGAATGGAGGACACAAAAGAGTCCTCTCATTTCAGATGGACTAAATCTAGCCTGTGGAGCAGTGGGTGTTTGCATGTGCTTACTCTCTTATAATGTAACAGACACACAAACCCACACACACTCACACACAAATGTCCAGTACGTCACACCTGTAGGCAGGTCAGCGTCTGTCCTTCTGTCTGACCTTTTGGAGAGCAGTGGAGGGGAGGGAGACCGCAGAGACAGGCAATCACACAGACGCGGAGCTTGACGGACAGCCATGAAGGTCAGAATGCCAATCTGCAACACAAATGCGAAAAAAAACAAAAAAAAACAAAAAAACATACTCAGCTAGAGTAAGGTTTGACAATGTTATCTCCATCTAGGCAGATTTTTTATTTCTTTTTTAGCAGAGCAGCAATTTTTATCATTTGATGATAATAAGAAAAGTTTCTTGAGCAGGAAATCAGCATATTTGAGTGATTTCTGAAAGATCATGTGACACTGAAGACTGGAGTAATGATGCTAATAATTCAGCTTTGTGAAAACATTTAAAATGTAATATTTCACAATATATTACTATTATTATTATTATAAATGCATCCTTGGTGAGCATAACAATAAAAAAAAAAAAAAAAAAAAAAAAAAAAAAAAAAATTATTTTAGTTCTGTTTTTCTTTATATATATATATATATATATATATATATATATATATATATATATATATATATATATATATATATATATATATATATATATATATGTATACAACAAATATTAAAATGAACTGTAATACAAACATTTCAAACAGTCTTAGAATAGAAGAGATCTGTTCAAATTACATACTGTAAGTCTTCACTCATTGCACATTTTCTGACTCTAATTACTCACTGTGATACTTGCATTTACCTATTAACTTGTGGCTGGGGCTTTAAAAAGTCTATGTGGCTGAACTGTCTACAGGTTTAACTGCAGTGACATAAACTACTGACCTTTCAAGTATAGTTTACTCCATCTAGACATCCCTGACCCCCACGATGGACCTGCAAACGCACCAATGTTAATTAAACAACCTCGTGAATGTCACCGAACAGAATTCTGCATCACGATGAAGGATGTTTCAAGCCTTGAAAATGAATGATGCTGCCTGTCTACTTACAGTGAACTAAACTTGTTCATTCTTCATTGTCTAAAATTGATAAGTGACTAATGGATTCATTGATTTAATGGATTTTGTCATATCATTGAGGTGGAAAATCAACAAGCAAATATCTATCTATCTATCTATCTATCTATCTATCTATATATATATATATATATATATATATATATATATATATATATATATATATATATATATATTATCAGTAATTTAAAACATCAGCCTAAGTCCAAAATGGCAGCTTGAATAATAAGGCAAACAAGAAAGATTCTGTCCTATAATAATAATAGCTATTTATTAATTATTAGTGATTAACTATTAATGTTGTTGTTTTCTCTTATATTGACCAAGACTAAAATAACTGTTTTCTATTTGAATATACTTGTGATGATGGTAAAGCTGAATGTTCAGCATCCTTATTCCAGTCTTCAGTGTCACATGATGCTTCAGAAATAAATTGAATACACTGATTCAAATAAAAATCAGTTATTTTAAAATTGTATAATATTTCACAATATTTTTACTGTCTTTGATCAAATAAATGCAGCTTTGGTGAGCATGCAAGACTGAAACACTGAACATCAAAAAAAAAAACAATATATGATACGTGTATATACAGACAACACTACATGAAATACACAATTGAGATTGCAGAACTGAGAATGTTACATGACCACCAATTCAAACAGAAGAGAAACAGATGACAGATGACATTTTCTCAGTGATGTGGTATGTTTAACAACCTGAGATTTCAATTTAGAAGTGTCAACTGTGTAACATGTCTGAAATCACTACCTAGCCTTTAAATGCATGAGGGAGAAATAACTAGCTGAAAACTGAAAAAAAATATTTTTGTTTCTGCTTGTTTTCAGGGACATTTGGCCCCCCAAATGCTGTTAAACCTGACTCACACAAACCCACACATGTACACACATTCCCTTCGCCCAAATTACTGAAGAAATAACACCAAATTGCGCTTTACTGCTCTGGGTTTGAGACAGACAAGATCTAATTATATGACAAGGGTCTGTGCAGAAATGTGCCTGCAGCAGTAGTGTTTCTCCATTTACTCGCTCAACCACTGTCCCTCCATAGTCTCTACTTCTCTCATCCTCCTTCACACATCCTTTATCGTCATTAG
This sequence comes from Carassius auratus, assembly GCF_003368295.1. Lineage (NCBI taxonomy): Eukaryota > Metazoa > Chordata > Actinopteri > Cypriniformes > Cyprinidae > Carassius > Carassius auratus. Next base: position 502,289 of record NW_020525319.1, read on the forward strand.
CTGCTCACGAACTGTTCATTCATTCTGCTCTGACCTTTACTTAAACACCAAACCATTTATCAGCTGTCCCGTCCTCTGAACTAGCTGCATAAGCCTCTTGAAGGTCTGTAAAAGCCTAAGCTCTTACATGTTTGAAAAGTTTATAGCAACAATCAGTTTGTCTGATGACGATATATTGAATATCTTTACTGAAAAGTGAGTTGGCATGGTGTAACGATGACATTTGTAATTTATACTGATACTAAAACTTAAATACTTAAAATATCTATCTATCCATCCATCCATCCATCAATCTATCTATCTATGTGTGTGTGTCCGCGCGCATAAAAACAATAACGTGTATTATTATCATTTAATTGCCACTTCTATTGACAACACTAGTTGAGAGGGGACAGGAAATAATGCTGTTGTTTGTGATTTTATGTCACAAAACGATAAAAAATAAAAATAAATAGAATTTCTTTTCTGTAACAAAGGGACAATGATTACGTTACAATTAACACATAATTATTTTAATATATTTTAACATTTAAATGATAGCATATGCTGCAGACACATGAGGGAAGGCTTTATTCATTTTGCCGTAACATTTTGAGATAATGTGTCAATTGATACTCTCTTTGAATCAACTAAATAAAAGACATCAAAGAGAGCTAGCCAGATGATGGTGCCTTTCTAATAATGAGAGACAGCAAGACAGGCTAATAGAAACTAAAGGAGTGGTGCAACTAATGAGATCTCACATTTACATAAGCACTGAATTAGCATCCTAAATACACATAATAGGCTCTCAAACATGCTTTCAAGAGAACCTGCTTCAAAACATCTTACAAGCTCTTGCAAGTGTCTCAATGAGTACTCTACCGTATTTCTGCTGGATTTTATAATCATCTTCTATAAAAAGAGCGAATGGGGAAGAAGTGAGTCTGCAATGTAAAAAATCTTCACCAAGAATTGTTTAACTCAAAATATTTATTTAGCATCAAAGGAGTAAAAATATAAATTAGCTGGGAATGGATTCACCCTCCAAGATGTAGATGAGTAACTGCGTTTACATGGACCAATCTAATCCGATCGTAATAGGACTAGAAGCACAATCAGAATAAAAATGTCACATGTAAACACGTCAGTCGGATTGAATTGGCTTGATCCGACTAATATTTCCAACCCATTCTCACTCCAAAGGCGTCAAAAACCGAAGCATGGTCAAGCGCCCCTAGCGTCACTTTTATGACGCCAAATGTGCCTCTCGGCGTCGAATATCGAAGCACTACGACCTTCATTGCTTTCAATGGGAAACTTTTGGCGTCAGAATTCGACACGAGGACATTAGATGTTTATCGCTATGAAATCACGTTCAAGAAGTCTCATTCAGCACACATCGCGATACTTGCTATCAGTGACAGTTCCACAGTTTGGGTGAGTAGTCGTATATACGCTCTTTTAATGCCTTTTATAAAATGTATTCTGTCTTATTTATTAATCAGATTAGTGCCATATGTTTAATCGCTGTATTATATCGGTCATCCGCGGCTGTCTTTGAGTTTCATTGCGTTTAAATAAATGAACACAGCTGCTAATTAGTGTGATTAAACTCTATCTGTCACGTGACGTGCCATAGACCTTCGATCCGTTTTATATTATTATTAATTTCAGGATCAATGATGTAAGTTGTATTTGTAGTAAAATCATGGTAATCACGACACTTAATAGTAATAAATGAAATGTGAAGTTAAAACACAGTAAACAGGACATTAGTAACTGTAACTGTAGTTTTACTATGGTATATTAATAATCAATACAACAATACAATAATCACCAAACCAGCTATGTTTGTATCACTGTAATGTTAGTGTTTTTATGTGCTTTTATATGACAGATATCACAGTAATCATATGTTCTGTACCATGCTTTTAATACCTTTTAATGTAAATCCAAAAAAAAAAAAAATCCAATTAAAAATAAATAATAAAACATGCATTTTTCCATCTTGCAGTTCTTTCATATCAGTTTATATATATATATATATATATATATATATATATATATATATATATATATATATATATATATATATTATATCACAGATCATTATTAACATTCTGTATATAATTCAATTTTATTTACTCTCCCCTTTTTATTATTTTTATTTTTATTTTTAGCTGAAAAGACATAAAGGCAGTCAGCCCAGTGGTGTTTCTGGAGAGGGATTCCTTCAGAAATGGAGAAGACAGAAAGCTGCGGAGGCAGATATTTGCAGCAGTAAGTCTGTGATAGTTTGTCTCTTTTATCAAACATTCCTGCTGTTATAATTTGTACAGCATTTGTTGTTTCTTAAACTGTTGCACTGTCCAAATACCCAAACTTGCCATCTTTGCACTTGACCACTTGATTACTTATTTGTAGTCTTTCCTGTATTTGGCCTAGTGTTCGAGTGAGCATGATGACCACAAGTGTGTGTCGAACTTTTCATGACCTGATGACTGTGTTTCCCAATCCTGATCCTGGAGAACCCCAGCACTGCACGGTTTTGGTGTCTCTCTTATCTGCCTTGGAGTCTTCACTGATGAGTTGATGAGTTGAATCAGGTGTGTTTGATCAGGGAGGCATCTCAAATGTGCAGTGTTGGGGTTCTCCAGGACCAGGATTGGGAGCCACTGCCTTATGGGACACTTATGTGTTTACAGAGATTTTTAATAACTAATTATCAATATTTCACATACTGTACATTGGACAGCTTCCCATGACCTCTTGTGAGATCTCGGCAAAAAGTCTGACGATTTATTCCAAAACATGATGCATGATGGGATACACTAAGCTTTGTATAGCGCTCCGGAGCAGTATTGGAGAGGTTTAGTGTGTGTTAAGGACGCTGTGCTTTGGCATTATTAAGACAGTTTCGTTCACACACTGTCACGTACACACACTCTCAAGTGGCCAAGACTGCAAGTGTGGGTATCTGGACAGGGTCAAAGTCTTAAAAATGATCCCTAAACACATCACAGTCTTAATAATCCAGTTTAACACTTGTATGATATTGTACAAGCCCCAGGACAGCCTCATCTGACATTATCAAAAGAATTCATATGACTACAGCTTGTTATTAATTACTTGCTTTCAATAATGGATGCATTTAACATTTAATTATACAGCATCTTTACAGAGGTGTAATGTACAAGTTGCACGTAATTAATAATATTTCCTTCTTTCTGTCTTACAGAATTTTTTGCAGATAATCCTAATGCTGTTCTTCTTTTTCAGGTCTAAAATATCAAGCTCAACAGCTCACTCAAGAGCCAACCCTCACAAACCTTCCTAAAAACTAAAAGAGCTATTACTGAGTCTCAGCGAATCTTGCCATGATCAGCTCTTCCCAGGTACATTTGTTTAGAATATTTTTTTAATCAACATTTACTCCTCAAATGCTCTGGTCTGAATCTTACTTTAAATTAACTTAATTATGTTTAATGAGCAATATTATTTGCACACAGAGTAAGTAGAGATTATCTTGTTTCACAGAAGAGAAGGAAGACCAAGGAAATGATTTGCTCAGGATGAGAAATGAAGATGGCCATCTTGTGCTCAAACAAACAGAAGTCCTCTGGTATGTGTGTGTTGAAGCAATGATGTGTTATACAACATTTTATGATGATCTCTCACAGAACTGGTCATGTCAGCCTTGATTTCTTTTTTTACTATTACAATTACAGCATGTTAGCAAAGTGTGACTGGACATTTTTAATATTATGTTTTTAAAAACACACCACCTGTTTTAAAAGTAGACGAGTATCATGAAATTGGTTTAGTTGATATAAACACCAATGTACATTATTTCATTGTTTTCTAAATGTTATGTTATAAATTGTGAATTGATAGTGGATTGGTTTGAAGCCAGGCCTTACACTGCACAGACTAAAACACATTTGTGAGAGAAGTCAGGAACTTTGGAGAAAGATTCTAGAGGAAGAAAACACATTTACTGCAACAATAGATGAATTCTAGAGTCTATGAGAACTACACATGCTAATGCAGTCTAATGAGCAAGATCTTTGCCTCTGTAACTTTTTCTTAATTCTTTAATTTTTATTGCAGTATTTTAATTTGTACAGATGATCTCATCAGCCAAATGAGGGGTTTTGACCAAGTGATGCTCTTGAAAGGAGTGAAAGAAGAGGATGTGCTAAATTCTCTTCAGAGAAAAAGCTTCTCAAAAGGTCTCAAAACAGCTTGAAGAATGGTAAGTGTACAGTACTACAAGGGTCATAGTTGCTCACACTGCTAAAATCACACAGAACATAAGCTGAGCTCTCTGTCCATTAAACAACTTCATCTGGATTGTTTGTTTCATTTTGACCAGGTCTGGGATCTTAGGACTGAGAGATCCTCTGGCTGAGAGAAGCTACACCACATCAGTGCTGGATATCAACCACAAACTGTTTCCAGGCACGAGAGAAGAAGAACACGATGGGGAGATGAAACCAGTTTAGATGTGATGATGGGAATCATTATTTTCTGGAACAGTATCTCATGTCTTATATGTATCACATGATCTGTATCACAGTTGAATGGATGGGACTGTGTGACTTTTAAGGACATTTCATCACTCATCTGTGTGAACTGATTTATATATGAGGTTAATGTATTTTTGATGATAATTATTTTCATTGAATCTTATTCGTCTTGATGCTACTTTATCAACTTTATAGTCTATGCTTCAATAAAATGAAAATGGTGAATATTGTGTTCTGAAGATTCTTGGTAAATACATCATTTTACTAGGTAGGCTGATATGTGTTTATTTTAGACTTGGAAAAACTACATATTAATTATTGGGATTATTTTTTTATTTAAGACAAACATTTTTGATCGGATTAATAACATCTGGGACATCAGTACACCAGAAAGTAATTTTTTATATTTTAGTAACAAATATGCAAATTTTTTAGTGAAATAAAGGGAGTTACGAGATTAACTATTCTGCATTACAAGATGGTGCCATGGACTTTATTGTTACAAACACTTGAGGGATAACTGAGAATGTAGCGGGAATGATCAACGTGGATCTTGTACTGCATTAAAACCAAGAGCACACACATGATGTCCAGCACCTGAGGAGCAAGATACGGGGGTGAGGAGGACATTTTTACACTGATTTTTGCTAAATAGTTATATATATATATATATATATATATATATATATATATATATATATATATATATATAAATTAATATTCTTAGTACTGCATGAATTTGTCCTTGTGTAATAGTGAAGTATCACAATGTGTATACATTGTCCTTGATTACTGCTTTACAGGTGGGGAATAGATAAAGGCAAGTTGTTGCAGGTTCATCCATTATATTTCTTGCCATATACTTCAAAAATCAAATAAATAATCTATTTCATTATTAAATCATTTCTTTCTAATTTTTCAATGTTTCATCAGATGGCCTCACAATGTCCTGTCAAAAGGTATAATAGCCATGATGAATAGAATAGAAAACAGAGGACTGTGAAAACTGTCAGATATAAATGTGACTCAGCTCAGTTTGTTGTCCATCATGAGGAGAATACATATATGTAGGTTTTACTGCCCTTCTACCCCCAGGGGCCCAGTAGCACCCCCCGGAAGAGCCCAAAACTGTACATTTCAAATGGCTGTAAATCAGAGTCCAATTAACATATCAAAGAGAAAATGGGCAGGATTATTACTTATGCTATGCTGATAAAATAATGTTGAGCTCAGTTTTCAGAAATAAATGGAAAGCTGACATAAAGGCATTTTAAATATTTCTCACTGTAAAATACCACATTTCAGCCTGCCTCTCAAATATATCATAGAGGTTTGCACAATAAACATATTTAGATATCCAGTTTTCCTTAAAATAAATAATTTATTTCGTTTCGTTAATAAAAAGTTTTAAACTACATTACCCACAAGCCTCCGTCGTTCTATCTATGCAAAGGCAACACTAGGGGGCTGTTTTTTGTAGTTCATTGAAGTTATGCTTAGGGTTAGGATTAGGATCTCGCTAAAGATGTCATTTTTGTCAAGATAGCAACACTTCATTGTTGACTTAATATATTAATAATGTGATGATAGCAGCAAAACATACTTTTTTACATGATGCGCTGTTTAATATGGGTTAAAAGATAGTCCAACCACAGACTGTCCTGAAAATTCATAGCCAATGACATCAAAGCTGAGCAGCAGCGACACACTTCCTTATCCATGTATGACCGACGTCTTTCGTTTTTCGGCTGAAGGGATAGATTCGGTTAACAATAGATTAAGCTTGCTACTTATTAGATTCGGTTTTATTAACGTCTTCACCTTCCTCCGTTGTTCAGCTTGACAAACATTGGGCAATATTGATGTGCACATGCCCAGCAGTCGCAGTTGTATCCAACAGACAGATTCCTCTATAATAAATATAAGACACATTTTTAAGATTTGTATTTTTTTTTTTTTGACCAAAGACAAATATATTTACTAATCAAATGACGTGCTTCTAAAATTTACATTGTATATTACATTGTGTACAAGTTACAAGTTAAAATTGTTCACATTTGTGTTTCTGTGATTTACCATTCTCTACCATTTGAACTCTAGGAATAAAAACTGAAATTATAAATGAATGAATGAATGAACAAATAAATACATAAAGCATAATAAACATGCATATTTTTGTAAGGATCTTCCATTATTTATTTATATGTCAAACTCATTTAAAGACAACATGCCCAAATTACTACACTGCATCCTCTGTCACCAAGCTCGTTTTTGCCACCATAAAGAATAAAAAGGCAGTTATGTTGTAAACATTAACTATTTTCAGTATGCAAATGAAAATGCTTTTATTAAAAAACAAAACAGTAAATACAGTATGTCTTTCAGAGAACACTGGAAAAAGTGTTGTGACCAAAATGTTATACAACACAATGTAAATGTTTCAAACTCACAAAAAAACACCATGAAGACATGCATGTCAAGTGTGCAATATATTTTTAATATGGAGCGCTTTTTTTAACTATTGTTTTCATCACTGGTTCTGTAATGTATTCATTATGAGCTTATAATTAAAACAAAGTTACATCTTCTGCAAAAATCAAACCACTGCAAAGTCTAATCACTGATCCAGGGACCATTTCTGTGTGTGTGGGGGATAAAGAGTTAACGAGTCCTTGTGCATGATGGAGCTACAGCGTTATCCTCAAACAATCCTGTAAGACAGAAAGGAAGGAAATATTAAATTACATTCAACTTATACATTACACTGTGTTTTGTTTAGACCATAAAAGCAGCCTCTGTAAAAACTTGAGAGTGTGTGTACGTGACAGTGTGTGAACGAGACTGTCCCCGGTCTTAATAATGCCAAAGCACAGCGTCCTTAACACACACTAAACCTCTCCAATACTGCTCCGGAGCGCTATACAAAGCTTAGTGTATCCCATCATGCATCATGTTTTGGAATAAATCGTCAGACTTTTTGCCGAGATCTCACAAGAGGTCATGGGAAGCTGTCCAATGTACAGTATGTGAAATATTGATAATTAGTTATTAAAAATCTCTGTAAACACATAAGTGTCCCATAAGGCAGTGGCTCCCAATCCTGGTCCTGGAGAACCCCAACACTGCACATTTGAGATGCCTCCCTGATCAAACACACCTGATTCAACTCATCAACTCATCAGTGAAGACTCCAAGGCAGATAAGAGAGACACCAAAACCGTGCAGTGCTGGGGTTCTCCAGGATCAGGATTGGGAAACACAGTCATCAGGTCATGAAAAGTTCGACACACACTTGTGGTCATCATGCTCACTCGAACACTAGGCCAAATACAGGAAAGACGTCAAATAAGTAATCAAGTGGTCAAGTGCAAAGATGGCAAGTGTGGGTATTTGGACAGTGCAACAGTTTAAGAAACAACAAATGCTGTACAAATTATAACAGCAGGAATGTTTGATAAAAGAGACAAACTATCACAGACTTACTGCTGCAAATATCTGCCTCCGCAGCTTTCTGTCTTCTCCATTTCTGAAGGAATCCCTCTCCAGAAACACCACTGGGCTGACTGCCTTTATGTCTTTTCAGCTAAAAATAAAAATAAAAATAATAAAATGGGGAGAGTAAATAAAATTGAATTATATAAAGAATGTTAATAATGATCTGTGAGCAAAATATTTAGATATAATAAGTATATATAAATATATATATATATAAATATAAACTGATATGAATGAACTGCAAAATGGAAAAATACATGTTTTATTATTTATTTTTAATTTGATTTTTTTTTGGGGATTTACATTAAAAGGTATTAAAAGCATGGTACAGAACATATGATTACTGTGATATCTGTCATATAAAAGCACATTAAAACACTAACATTACAGTGATACAAACATAGCTGGTTTGGTGATTATTGTATTGATTATTAATATACCATAGTAAAACTACAGTTACAGTTACTAATGTCCTGTTTACTGTGTTTTAACTTCACATTTCATTTATTACTATTGTAAGTGTCGTGATTACCATGATTTTACTACAAATACAACTTACATCATTAATCCTGAAATTAATAATAATATAAAACGGATCGAAGGTCTATGGCACGTCAGGTGACAGTTTAATCAGACTAATTAGCAGCTGTGTTCATTTATTTAAACGCAATGAAACTCAAAGACAGCCGCGGATGACCAATATAATACAGCGATTAAACATATGGCACTAATTTGATTAATAAATAAGACAGAATACATTTTATAAAAGGCATTAAAAGAGCGTATTTACGACTACTCACCCAAACTGTGGAACTGATAGCAAGTATCGCGATGTGTGCTGAATGAGACTTCTTGAACGTGATTTCATAGCGATAAACATCTCATGTCCTCGTGTCAAATTCTGACGCCAAAAGTTTCCCATTGAAAGCAATGAAGGTCGTAGTGCTTCGATATTCGACGCCGAGAGGCACATTTGGCGTCATAAAAGTGACGCTAGGGGCGCTTGACCATGCTTCGGTTTTTGACGCCTTTGGAGTGAGAATGGGTTGATATTTCGATCGGATTGTAAGGGGTGGTTTATCCCTTTTGTAATCCAAGCGAGAGGACATGTAAACACTTGATCGGATTGAAAACTGAAACTGGAAAGTACTGCGCATGCGCAGTGACGTGGAAACAGCGTAAAGACGTATGACGCGCGGAACGAGGAGTTCTTCCTGGTGAATAAAGAGTCATAAATAAGTGTCCTGTCATTACAAATCTCCACTTTCACTCAGTGTATGTGAAGTGGAACAGGACCACGTCCCACCAGTCATTTTTACTACTTTTTTTGTGCTAAAGTAAAGTTACGCAGCACAACAGTTCATGTGCTGGCCATCGCCCGATTAGGAACCGAAGCAGAAAAATATAACGTGTGCTTTTTAAAACAGCAGCGGGAAACTCTGTATATTCATGTAGTGTGCGCATGTCAAAAGAGTAAATCCGATCATAAGCTTGTGACATTTAAACGCGCACATCAACCCGATCACTTTATTTACCGTTCATGTAAACACTACGTCCGGATTCTTCAATCAGAATTAATTAATTCCGATGGAAGCAAAAAGTGGCTATGAAATGTACCTAGTTTGTTCCTTCATCTAAATAGATTAGGATACATGTAGCGTTACATTACTTGCTCACCAATAGATCCTCTGCAGTGAATGGGTGCCGTCAGAATGAGAGTCCAGACAGCTGATAAAGACATCACAATAGTCCACAAGTAATCCAACTGATTATTTTGTCCATCAGTATTACTTTCTTCTGTTGAAAGTGTTACCTGAATCAGGAGAGAAATATGCACAGCTCAAGCACTGTTTACAAGACAAAATAGTCCATAAATGTTGCTTTTCACTGAAGGAAACTTATTCTATAGTTTATGGACTAGTATTTTGGATACAAATGTTAACTGATAGACTGGAATCGTGCGGATTATACTTTTTATCAGCATTTTATTCTGATGGTACCCATTCACTGCTGAGGAACCAGTCTATCTTGGATGGCCTGAATGTGAGTACATTTTCAGCAAATTTTTATTTTTGGGTGAACTATTCCTTTAACTTGACACTGTAACAAAGGATCTCAATATTCAGGACTTATTAACTAAACTATTAACTTCAAATTTTGCCTAAATAAACTCTTAATTTGCTGATTATTATTAGTTAGTAACGTATTGGGTAGGATTAAGGGATCTAAAATATGGTCATATATGAATATGTTATGCTATGAATAAGGCATCATTTTATTACAAAATACATTTCAAGGTGTCCAGCAACAAATAGCGTTGCTAAAAGAAGGGTCACATCTCTGTGCTATTAGCATTCACACTAACACGCACTGAAAATGAGTTCCAACTGATCAAGACAGATGAAGGTAAACACAAATTTCATTTCTTTCCACTGTGTGCGTTTCCTTTTGGGACTTGGCCTGGTATTGTACAGCCTATAATTTGCTTGAATAGAACTGCGGAAAACAGCAGCCCTGAATATTGGGTGCAACAGTTGCAGGCTGATTAAGGTTGCCAGAGGTGTTATATTAGAGGACATAACGGTGAGGGACTCTAATTCTCCGTCTGATTAGCTTCCAGTGCTCACACAAAGAAATCTACAGAGATGAAGCAGGATAAGTAGCAGAGCATTGCACCATCACAGGAAATAACACAGCACTCCTTTTTCGACATATTAGCATGAACAAAACATGGGGCCCTACACCTTTGCTTGTGTCTTGTAAATGCTTTTAACCTAACTTATACAATAACAAAAATCTTCGGTTTCAGCGGCATGCCACTTTATTATTATCAATATAAGGTTGTTTTTTTTTCTTTTTTTTGAGATCCTTTCTGTTCTCAATGTCATATATGTACTGTATGTATCTATGTTTGTACTAAAACCCTTTTGTGTTTGCACACAGTTAGCTAATATAGCTCATTTTTATTTTAATTCTGATATCTCATTCCTAGTATGTGCGTTAATCTTTCCTTTACAGGATTTCAGAAGATTTGAATCGCCCTTGCTGTCACAACACAAATTTTCTCCATATCATGACATTGCTTGCAGCTGCATCCTGAACAGGCAAAATAACAGGGAGCCTGAGGATGTGCAATACGAAAGCATAAAAACATATTTGTAAATATGTAACTGGGTGTTCTTTAGACATACACTAACATCAGTTTTATTGCTTTGTAGAGAAGATATTATAAATGATAACAGTAGCTGAAGTTATTTTTAATTATAAGTATAAGTATTTTTTTGTGAATTATTCTAAACATGCTGCTGGTTTTTCACAGTAGGGCACATTGGCACAATATATTATATAGGCTATTATATATTTGTCATATATTTAATATATTATTATATGCCTTACAAGGTAGGGTAACGTGTGCCCAGTCTGACAAACCTATATTTGGTTTATATACAGCAAAATTAGAGTACAGGCAATTTTAGCTTAAAAAAAAAAAAAAAAAAAAAAACAATAATTGAATCAATAATTATGAATTACAAAATTATAATAGCCTATTTGAAAAATATTCTTAGCTGATGCAAAGTCCAAATATTTTTATTCAGCCCACAAGTTAGAATAAATCTGATGGAAAAACAAAGGATTTGATGTTCAGAACAAAGAAACTACAGTAATTAAGCAATGCTGCCTTGGGGCGTTTTACCCCACAGACTTTAAAGGGACAGTAAGTAGGAATTACTCCCATCTAGTGGTGAAATTGTATTTTGCATTCAAACTAATTTTGCTCTCCAGCGCCTCGCTTTTTCAAATGCGCGTTGCATCTACGGTAGGCGATATGTACCAAAAAGCTTTGACGGGATGTCTTCTAATAGCACTTCGTCGAGTTTTCCTTCAGGTGAACAGGTGTGTTATTTCAAACAAACTGCAACATGACAACAAACAAACGAATGTTACAGTATGAATTACTGACTGTGGAAAACATGAAATATTGTAATTAGTAGTTATGTCTTCTTTATTCGTTATATTTTCTGAATAATGTGCATTGTTAGATATAAAAAAAATATTGTAATATAGATTGTAACACTGACTTACCTGTCGAGAAGAAAACTGGCCACTTCAGCGTCTCTTTTGAAATCTTTATCCAGCATTAGCTCTTTCCACCTAGAAAAAGCTTCCCCGACATTAACTCTTGTTTTCTGTAATCTACGGTCACGTTTCCTTTTACGTTCTATTTTTGACTGTTTTGGCGACGATGTTTTCTTCTCCTGTGGCGCGGCATATGTATGGTCCATAATAAGAATGCAATCCAGACTTTTAAACTTGCCGGTGCAGTTTCAAGCGCCTCTCACTGCTCTGCACCTGCGTTTCTGGCTCTGACCGAAAATGCGTTGTGGAAACGCGTTGGCTTAATACTTTTTGTCCCTCTCTGCTATTATAGTTTTGCAAGATGGCGGAACTACATGGAAGCCTCCGTCGACCTACCCGTCCCATGTATATAAAGATAATAAATTCTTCATTTAAAAGGATTAGTTTAAACATTGGCATAGGTATTTGTACACCATTGAGGGCATATTTATGAATAAAAATATTGATTTTAGATAATAAAATACCTAAAAAGTTACTTATTGTCCCTTAAAAAAAAAAAAAAAAATAATAATAATATTGTTATTCTGAAAATATAATTATACTTTTCTTAAATAACACTCCCCAGCTACAGGACTTACTATTCTCATATCATATAACTGTGATGTTCTACAAAACAACAAGCTTTAAAAACACTTTTTTTTTCTATCTTACTGCTGAAAATTAGATCACTTACTGTGAAATCTGTTTTCTCTCAGATATATCTCCAGTGTAAGCTTCATGGTGAGTACTTCTACATCACTCTTGTCATTATTCGAAAGTGACAATAAAAATCTATTTCGACTTTATCTAGTGGTTAGTGGACAAAACACTGTTCACACTCCTTTGATGCTTGCTATGTGAAACTGGAATTATGGAAAAACTTTAGGGAAATCAAGTTAACATTTCCGCTGTTAGCATGTGAGTCAGATTGAGACATGGATATTTTTTTATTTATTTATTTATTAATGTCCATAGACTGACAGGCACATCAAAACATAAGTCTGTTTATCGTTATTTAATTTAGAGGCCCATTTTTTTACTCAAATCATTAGGTTAACAAACACAAATTTTCATTATTTAATAAGAGGTTCTTTAGCAAGAGATTAATTATGCAGTTGTGTATTATGCAGATATACTCCACTCATACATATAAATGTTACCACAACATATGGTGGCAGTAGAAGTGAAAGTTTCACTGTACAGTATAGTTGCAACAGCCAACTGGATGTTTTTTTTTTTTTATTTTAGGACATGTAATAACTGTACTATGGGTATAAGTAGGTAAAATTCAATATACCTACTAGTATTGGACTATGAGTATAAGTATAATGCATGATGCAATTGGGGCGTAATTACTATTGCTGCCAAGTGAACTGATGTTAAAGGGACTTTGGTGGTAGTTTGAAAGATCATCATATCCACTTCAGTCATATTCAGAATTGTAGCAGCTTTTCATCTCCATCTTTCATCAGTACATAACAGGCCCTCTGGAGCAACATCTAAACACTCAGTTGAAGGACACAGTGATGAAGAGGCAAAATTAGACCTGAACCTACAAATGATTCACTTTTAAACAGCCTCCACTTCACTGAGAAACAATTAACCACATCTGAATTTCATTTAAGTTTAAATATAGACAGACAGATTGCTAGATTAAATTTGATACTCGGATTGTTCAATCTTCTGGTTTATGTGTTTTTTTTTTTTTTTTTTTTTTTTTATAAGATAAAATTTTCTTTGCTGTGAATGTATACTCTCTCTGGGAAAATGTGGGTGGTAGCTCTGATTAAACTTAAGCAATTAATGTTTAAACTGCTCTTTTATTCTGAAAAAAAAAAAAACAAAAAAAAAAAAATCCACATTAAATTGCTAGTTTCTTTAGGCCAATTTGTTCCCCAAGGTCCTTTTACAGAGTCTTTACCTTCTCATCAGTAATTAGCTTCCTTGGCAGAGTTCTGTGGCAAGCTCCTAGTGAAATACTAATTCTTCTCTATTCTTCTCAAACCTTTAATAGCTCAACTTAGATTCCAAGAAGAAAGGATATCATCAAGTGGTCTAAAGACACGATATCAACTAATGCTTGTTGTTTGTAATTTGGTGCTCAAATCTTTACTGTATTAAGCACTTAAGTCAAAAAGTGATTCTATTAAAGTGAATTTCTAATGCTTTTTCATGCAGTTTGACTTATTTACACTGTTCATTTGGATTCTTATGCTAACCATGGTCTGAAGTTAAAAAAAATATATATTTAGACGTACGACAGAGTATTTATGTGCCAAAAAAACACTCCTCCAGGATTTGTATAAGTATAAGGATTTTTTTCAGATTATGGCCCTGTATGACATCATATAGGGCGGAATTCCTTGTATGGGCACTTTTCTAGGAAGAGCATGCACAAACATCAACCAGAGCAAGAGAAGCCAATCAGTGTGCTTCATTCGGGTTATGAAAGTCGTCATCAGCACTTCACAGAACCAAAAACTATTTCACCAAATACGTTTTTTTTGATTGTTTTTTAATCTTATTTTGTGAAGTACCTGGTGTTGCGGAGATGCTCTAGGTTGGCAGAAGCCAGGGGCAGTGGGTAACAGAACTTTATGTTTATATCATTAAGTGCTCGATAGTCAATGCAAAGCTGAAGGCCCCAGTCCCTCTTTTTAATGAAGAAAACCCCTGCTGAAGCTGGTGATCACAGGGTTGACGGGACTTTGACCACTGAAGGATTTCTTGTGTTGACCATGATATGTGTGGGTTGTGTCTCTCTAGCCAGGGTAATCCAAGGATGACGGGATTCTGGAGTGATTCAGTGGCAAACAGTCCTATGGATTCAGTGTGGAGAGCACCAGTTTGAACTTGTATCTCTGGTGTTAGGTATTTGATTCTCCCCGAGCCTAGCGGTCATCCATCTAACACTGCCACTCCCACCTGGGATTCACATGAAATGAGAGGAATATTATGAGTTTCAGCAAAAGAGACATTGATGAAGTTACCCGCAGCCCCAGAGTCAATCATACTCTGGCGAGTTTGCCGTGAGCGCATCAAGTTATCGAGTCGGATGGTTAATTCCATGAATTGTCGAGGGTCTTTCCCTCCTCCTGGCAGGCTAGTTCTGACTGTGGATCGTTGTTGAGTCCTTTTTGGTAGAACAGCCTGAGAGGTTCATTATCCCAACCAGTTTGAGCAGCGAGTGTTCGGAATGCAATGGTGTATTCGGCAGCAGTGCCGTTTCCCTGATACAGATCGATCAACTCTTCTCCTGGCTCCTTTCCACTGGCTGAGTGTTTGAACACATCCCAGAACTGACAAATGAAAGCCGTAAGTGGGAAAAGACATGCGGTGACCCTCCCACATCACTGTAGCCAACTCCAAAGCGTTGCCGGTAAGCAGAGAGAAAATTAATGTTACACGGCTATCATCTGTAGGAAAAGTGAGAGGTTGATTGTTGATACAGATGTAACATTGCATCAAGAAGCCCTTACACTTGCTTGGGGAGCAGTCATACTTGTCTGGAAGCGAGAGTCGAACACCATGAGTAGCGGGACCTAATGTGTTAGTGGTGAGCGCAGGCGCTGGAATTGGCATGGTGTTCACTGGTGGAGCTGCCACGTGGAGCACTTGTAGCGTTTTCAGGAGCTCCTTTGTGAGAGAGGTGAGTCTATGCAGCTGTTGTTGGTGTGTGGCTAGCACAGAAGCTTGAGCTGATACCTCTGAATAGAGCTAGTAGAAAATCGCTCGATCCTGAGTTTGGCGAAGTCTTCTGTAATGTCAGGGGCATTCGGATCCATTTGGAATGTTTATTAGAATACGTAGTACAACCATGCAGAGGTCTAACCAAAGCGTCAAGAATATCACAGGTAATCAGAATCTAGGTCAGTCACCAGGCTTGGATCAGGGCAGGCGGCAGGCAAGTAACAGGTCAGAATCAAAGCAGCGGGTCAGAAGGGGAGGCGGCAGAGAATCAATAGAAGAGGGGCAGTCCAAGATAATGCACAGGTAAACAATCAGAAGTAAACACTGAGAAATGCTAGACGGGCTAAACAAGACTTTGTGTTGAGTGAGAGTCTGGGCCCAGCTTATATGGGGAGTGAGATTGGAAACACCTGGTGGTGATTAGTCCGAGGTACGGGGCATATGGGTAATAGAGTCCAAAACGGAATCAACTCAGGAGACGGTGCACTCCGGTGGTTATTAGAGAGAGCCACAGAGGCCTGGGTAGTGACACAAACACACAACTTAAATTTATTGATGCAAATGATGGCTAAAAGATGTAAAAAAAATAAAATAAAATTAGTTTGGAGTTTTGACACACACTTCTCGTGGGGGCGGGGTTAACAGTGATCTACTCTGATTGGATAGTGAGCTTTTGATGGACAGGTGCTCTCTGACTGGGAAGTACAGACGTCACTCAGTGGCGCGCGCCGCCTATATTGAAAGCTCTCGTGGTGATTAAATCTGGTCTTTCCCGCAAAAATTATTTTTCACAAACAGAATGAAATAAATTTATTTTAAGCTCATGCACAGGTTCTACCCTGTAAAGAAGTGTATACAAAGATTTAAATCTGACATTGATCTTACATGCTCTTTTTGTTCGAGTTCTGAAGAGACTGTACACTTATTTTGGTCATGTCACTACGCTCAGAAACTTTAGGGATGACATTGGTGTGTTTGTCAGGTGTAAGATTTTGCCAGGCTTCTCAGTACATATGAAAAACATTATATTTGGGTATTATGACTGACCACATAAACGAAAATATCAGTTTTGTTATTAATTAAAACATTTTCCCAAACAAATTTCACATTCACAAATGCAAATTCTCCAACTGTAAACCTGTCTTCTCTTTTTCTAAAAGAAATGGAAAACTATTTGAATGTAATATCAGTATCTATTAATAAGAAAGCTATAAGGACTGTTAGAATTTGCTCTGCCTTTAATCATGTGTAATTTTGCTTAGATTTTGGCCTTTTTTCCTTTAGTTCTATTTTATTCTTTATTGTTTTGTTTTTCTTTTGATATTATTTGATGTATGTTAATACTTTTGTATGTTTTTTTCTCTGCATTAAAAAAAAAAAAAAAAAACGCTGTGATTTGTATGCAACACATCGTGCCTTGTATTACTAAATATGTAAACAATATTTTACCTTCGATCGTCTCAGTCTGTAAAGATGAGCTTTCAGGAGACACGGAGTGGCGTCATCTTCCTCCTTCCCTTGTCCTTCAAGGCAGCTTGAAGTAAGTGTGTGTTACTGAAGTAACATTGATACAGGTTTTTCATGTTACAGTGTGCTACAGTTGTTGCGGGTAATTATTGTCACTTAGTAACACAAGCTTACTTCTAGCTGCCTTGAAGGACAAGAGCTCATCTTTACAGACGGAGATGATCGAATGTCAAATATTAATTACATATTTAGTAATACAAATCACAGCGAGAGCTTTCCAATATGCATGCCACTCTCTGACGCCACTGAGTGGCGTCAGTACTACCCGGTCAGAGAGCACCTGTCCATCAAAAGCTCAATATCCAATCAGAGTAGATCACTGTTAACCCTGCCCCCATGAGAAGTTTGTGTCAAAACACCAAACGTAAAAAACTGCGAAATATGTGGTAATGCATTCAGAATCCACGATCAGCGAACACGAATCTTTGAAAACATTAACAAAAATGAAGCATATTTGAAGAGCCTGTTACATTTGTGCAACTGTGTTAATTTTTTTTTCATTTTCATTGTGTTTTTCTTCTTTTGTAATGGCATATTTTTGATAGTTTCTGAAAAAGTTACGTAATGTAATTCCATAAAACTCTAGAGGGGACAAAAATTACTGAGACCTTCCTTAAGGAATAAAATCTAAATTTGTATTCCAATCTTATCTGTGACTTTCTGTGACTTCGTGTTGTTTGGCTAATAGCAAAAATTAGGTTTTCATTTATTATTATTATTATTATTATTTTTATATATTTTATTATTATTATTATTATTATTATTTTTTGGTATATTATTCATATCTTGTGGTGAATCACTCTTCAGTACAGGAAAGACAAAATCAGTGATCATGATGACCTGACGGGTCAGCTATGATTAATCGATGATGACATCGTAAACTTCACCCCAATTTGTTGGCTTCCTTTTTAAATTTCCTTCAGTCTTGGTTTGCAATCATCTCTTTCACTCCCTCTAATAAAGTTGAGTAGAGCTCCTGTCATCACACAGACACTATGGCAACCGTGTGGCAAAGGTAAACACAGATATTAGCGCTGAAGATAACACTGAACTCACCCCCAAACAAAGTGAGGCATCTGAGGTGAACCTAATTAGCATGTGGTCCTAGCGTGGATGGAGGTGTGGAGGTGGGGGGTGGCTAAGAACGACTGAGGGAAACAAAGTACAGATATGTGAGTAGAAGAGAGACACACATAAAAATATATATAATAATAAATAAATAAATAAATAAATAATACTAAAATACATTGCATGTTTTAAAGACCCATTTCTGAAAAGGGATAGTTCACCTTTCAGTTACTGGTCCCCACTGACTTCCATATGGAAGAAAGAAGGTACAGGTGTACAGGTTTGATGTTATTATGCTAGTAAATGCCAGTTTTCAAAAACAGCCGCTGCTGAAAGTAACACTTTCACATGACACACATGGATTATTAATATTTAGTTTTTCTTTTCAATCAGTCAAGATGTTTGTGCGAACATGAACACCTGGAGGCACGAAAAACATATTGCATTGCCTTGCTTCAAATATTTAGATTCATTTCAGGGAAAAATTATTTGAATTCAAAACCCACCTTGGGCCAAAAAAGCACAGAATTCATTCTATTTTACATTTATCAGTTATAAATATAGAGCATTGGTTATAGTTTAATGATGGTCAGAAGTACAGCGTTAAATGTGTAGCTGAGCTCAGTACTTGCTGAAAACCACCTCACAGATTATTTTGCGTTTTATAGAAATAGTTCACCTAAATTGTCATAATGTACTCACTGTAATGTCGCTCCAAATCTATATAAAGAAATGTTATTTTGTATTATTTATATACTATTATAGTATTCATTTATATTTTGAATTGGTTTAATCACCTTGGTAAACATTTACAATTAGTCATTCAGCAGACTCTTTTATCTAAAGCAAGTTACAAATGAGAAAATGGAAGAAATCATAGTCAACATGACAGCGATGATATGCAAGTGCTATAACAAGTCTCAATTAGCTTAATACAGAACACATAGCAAGTTTTTATTATTAGTAGTATTATTATTAAGTTGGCTTGAAAAAGCCAACTTACTGATCTACTATTTAATCTTATTATTATTATTATTATTCTTCTGAGCCAAATTTTAAACACTATCTCCTCCTAGAGCTTTCAAGCTAGAACCACCAAACTCGGGTCAGACCTTCAGACTGGTCTGACTCGGGTTGCTATATCTTTTCTAACTGATTCTGCTTATGGTTTTCGTAAACCAGACTACCAAAACCACCTTAAATCCCATAGACTTTCATTGCGGGGGTACAAACTTTTGAAAAATAAGGCTTATAATATATTTAAGCTGTCTACTACCAGGGCAAACCTTAAAAACTCTCTACTGAGAATACAGCTAAAACCAGCCTAAGCTGATCAGTTGTTTTGGCTAGTCTCCCAAACTGGTTTTTAAGTGGTTTTGACCACTCTCACACTGGTCTTAGCTGGGTTTTAGCTGGTTTTTACTGAATCCACTGTTTTTAGCTGGTTTTTGCCAGATTCGCATAGAAACATGCTAACAACATGCTAGTTACTCACTAATCAGACTAGAAACATACTTCTAACAAGTTTTAAAGTGGTTTTGGCCACTGTCACGCTGGCCTTAGCTGGTCTTAGCTGGTTTTAGGTGGTTTTCTTTACTGAATCAACTGGTTTTAGCTAGATTATCATAGAAACATGTTAATACCATGTTAGTAACTTGCTAATCAGACTAGAAACATACTTCTAACATGGTTTAAAGTGGTTTTGGCCACTGTCAAGCTGGCTTTAGCTGGTCTTAGCTGGTTTAAGGTGGTTTTCTTTAATGAATCAACTGGTTTTAGCTAGATTATCATAAAAACATATTAACAACATGTTAGTAATTTGCTAATCAGTCTAGAAACATACTTCTAACATGGTTTAAAGTGGTTTTGGCCACTGTCAAGCTGGCTTTAGCTGGTCTTAGCTGGTTTTAGGTGGTTTCCTTTACTGAATCAACTGGTTTTAGCTAGATTATCATAGAAACATGTTAACAACATGTTAGTAACTTGATAATCAGACTAGAAACATACTTCTAACATGGTTTAAAGTGGTTTTGGCCACTGTCAAGCTGGCTTTAGCTGGTCTTAGCTGGTTTTAGGTGGTTTTCTTTACTGAATCAACTGGTTTTAACTAGATTATCATAGAAACATGTTAATAACATGCTAGTAACTTGCTAATCAGACTAGAAACATACTTCTAACATGTTTTAAAGTAGTTTTGGCCACTGTCACGCTGGTCTTAGCTGGTTTCTAACTGAATCAATTGGTTTTACCTGGATTAGCATAGAAACATGTTAGTCACTTGCTAGCCATGCTAGCCACATGCTAGTCACATTTTAATCATGCTAGCAACATGCTAGTTGTATACTAATCATTCTAAAAACATGCTAGAGACATACTAGCAACATGCTAATCATGCTACAAACATGCTAACGACATGCTAGTCACTTGCTAATCATGTTAATAAAATGCTAGCAACATGAAAATCATGCTAGAGACATGCTAGCCACATGCTAATCATGCTACTAAAATGTTAACAACATGCTAATCATGCTACAAACATGCTAGCAACATGCTAATCATGCTAGCAAAATGTTAGCGACATGCTAGCAAAATGCTAATCATGCTAGAAACATGCTAACAACATGCTAGAGACATGCTAGAGACATGCTAGCCACATGCTAATCATGCTAGAAACATGTTAGCAACATGCTAATCATGCTACAAACATGCTAGCAACATGCTAATCATGCTAGCAAAATGTTAGCGACATGCTAGCAACATGCTAATCATGCTAGAAACATGCTAACAACATGCTAGAGACATGCTAGCCACATGCTAATCATGCTACTAAAATGTTAACAACATGCTAATCATGCTACAAACATGCTAGCAACATGCTAATCATGCTAGCAAAATGTTAGCGACATGCTAGCAACATGCTATTCATGCTAGAAACATGCTAACAACATGCTAGAGACATGCTAGCCACATGCTAATCATGCTAGAAACATGTTAGCAACATGCTAATCATGCTACAAACATGCTAGCAACATGCTAATCATGCTAGCAAAATGTTAGCAACATGCTAGCAAAATGCTAATCATGCTAGAAACATGCTAACAACATGCTAGCCACATGCTAATCATGCTAGAAACATGCTAGCAACATGCTAATCATGCTAGAAACATGCTAGCAACATGCTAATCATGCTAGCAAAATGTTAGTTACATGCTAACAACATGCTAATCATGCTACAAAAATGCTAGCAACATGCTAGCAACATGCTAATCATACTAGAAACATGTTAGCAAAATGCTAATAATGCTACAAACATGCTAGCGACATGCTAGCAACATGCTAATCATGCTACAAACATATTAGCAACATGCTAATCATGCTAACAAAATGCTAGCGAAATGTTAACAACATGCTAATCATTCTACAAACATGCTAGTGGAATGCTAGCAACATGCTAATCATGCTAGCAAAATGCTAGCAAAATGCTAATCATGCTACAAACATGCTAACGACATGCTAGTCACTTGCTAATCATGTTAATAAAATGCTAGCAACATGAAAATCATGCTAGAGACATGCTAGCCACATGCTAATCATGCTACTAAAATGTTAACAACATGATAATCATGCTACAAACATGCTAGCAACATGCTAATCATGCTAGCAAAATGTTAGCGACATACTAGCAACATGCTAATCATGCTCGAAACATGCTAACAACATGCTAGCCACATGCTAATCATGCTAGAAACATGTTAGCAACATGCTAATCATGCTACAAACATGCTAGCAACATGTTAATCATGCTAGCAAAATGTTAGCGACATGCTAGCAACATGCTGATCATGCTAGAAACATGCTAGTCACATGCTAGAAACATGCTAGCAAAATGCTAATCATGCTAAAATCATGCTCTCAACATGCTAGAAACATGTTAACAACTTTGCTAATCATGCTAACGACATGGTAGTCACTTGCTTATAATGCTAGTAATATGTTAATCACTTTCTTTTTTAAACTTCTTAACTTTTCAAACTTTTACATTTTTAAAACTTTTTAAGCTTTTCAAACTTTCTACATTTTTCTAACTTTCTGGCCAGGCTTTTTCAAGCCAACTTAAAGTTTGAAAACAAACTTTACTATCTAGTTATATAATAAAAATAAAAGAGATAGAATAGAAAAAGAATAGAACAAGCTAGTGTTAGAGGCCTTTATTTTTTATTTATTTTATTTTTTGCTTTTGTTAATTGTATAATAAATGAAAAGAAAACAGATAGAATCCAAAAAGATTAGAGTGTCACACTCACTGGTCGGACTTCAAGCACACAACGCAGAAGATGAATATTACATCAAATGATAATCCACAGGAGAACAGACAGGAGATATCGGAAGACAAGCAAACCAACACAGTGTACACAAACAATAACCAGCTACTGAGAGAACTAAACAATAAGTATTTATGCAAATGTAAGAGATTAACTAATGATTTAAGACACAGGTGAATAGAATGAACTAATCAATGGAGACAGATACTAGGTCAAATAAACAAAATGACACAGGAGAATAGGGTCCCGTTCTTCGTACGTTGCTAACTCAGTTAGCTGGATTTGATTGTTTATGATTTGGCATTATCTTGGATTGGTTGGTGCTTTGAAGCTCATCCTGGAGTTGCTGCCATAGCAACAGGTCTGTAAGCTTAAACCTGCTCTGGAGCAGGCTTATTTCATTTAAACAGGATTACTGTAGATAGCATCTTTTTAAGCAGAACTGATACTTACCATCTGTCTGCTATCGCCGCTACTTTATGGCTATTTACATGGGCAATAATTTAACATAATATGAATTTAAAAATTAATTTAAAGATAATTCAATAATGTTGAGTAGATTTTAATACTATAGACACAGACAGTTTTACTCACTGAACGATTTATTCGTCATAAAATAATTACTTCATAACTGCATTAATTAGAGTCTTATACACTGATAATGTAGAGTCGTGCATTAATTTGAGTGATGACAGCTATTATGGGAGTGGCTTGATGGAGTACAGGAGATGCAGATAACATGATCTTGACCCTTAAGAAACTTTAATTAATGATGTCACGTTATAAATCTGTACAAATACAAAATTTAATTTGAAATATGAATTGAGAATTGCTACATTGAAATAAAAATGTAAAGCCTGTACAAATATTAGAAATCCTGAACATAAATAATTGGGAATCATGTAAAAATGTTTGAATAAAATCCTAACAGTCCACATTTTGATTTATCTATTATAACATTTCTGCAGTATTGTTTCTCTTGGCTGTTTCCTTATAAAAGTCCAGAAATTTGTCAAGTGTTTCATCAGGTGTCTTTTAATTTTAATTATATGTCATTACATTGCTGTCTTGCCACCAGCCAATCGCTGCACTGCTGACTGTGGTTTCGAGTATCGATACATACTGTAGCCCCTGTTAAACCAAACCATGAATGCACAATTATCTTAGATAGCTCAAAGCCGACAAGCCAGGGTGACACGGAGGATCTGGAGGGCCAAGGTGAAGCAGATGGCTCAGGAGACTGAGGCGCAGATGGGGATCTGGAAGGCCACGGAGGAGCTGGTGTGACAGAAGACCAAGGTGGAGCTTGATCAAGGGAGGGAGGATCCCAACAGAGCCAGAGTGACGAACGGGTTAGGTGAAGCTGGAGGATTGTAGTCCCTATAGGCGAGGGCAGGTCGACGACAGACCAAGGCCTGAGCCAGAGGGATGAGATTTTTTAATGGCTGTGTGTGTGTGTGTGGGGGGGGGGTGATGGGGGGGGTGGCCAGATGACCACACCCATGCTAGAGATAGGGGAAAGACCATCAACACCATCATCCCAACAGTTCTCCAGACCAAACTGACCCAGCTCTCTGTTCCTAGCTCTACCTGTCAGTGGATCACAAGCTTTCTAACAGATAGTGAGACTGGGGAAATTCATGTCAAACAGCTGTAAATAAATAAATTAATAAGTACACATAAACAGAGGATAATCAGCTGGGATTTATTTATTTTATGTTTTAAGAAAACAAGCAGTTAGTAAATGAGTTGAGTGCAAGTTTTAAAGTAGCAAGTAGTCAGCTAAAGTGATTTTGTGCCTCTTTGGGATGGGATTTTTTCTGAATGACAGAACCTAGTGATGCCATGTAGACAGAGAAGGGAAGTGGTCCAAGAACTGAGCCCTGAGGCACATTTAGTAGTTAGATGTTGTGACGTCGACACCTCACATCTCCAAGATAAATTGAAGGAACTGTCTGAGAGGTAAGACTCAAACTACTGAAGTGTGGTTCCCGAGATGCCCTTTGACAGAAAGGTTGACAGGAGGATCTGGTGGTTAACCATTTCAAAAGCAGCGGACAGATCGAGCAAGGAAAGTATTGAAGATTTGGAATCCGCTCTTGCCAGTCTTAGGGCTTCAACAACTGAGAGCAAGACAGTCTCAGTTGAATGTTCTCTTTTGAAACCAGATCACTTTTGCTTGCTGTTGAGAAAGGCAGAGACTTTGTTGAACACAGCTTGTTCAAGTGTTTTTGCAATGAAAAGAAGGGAAGGGTTTATAGTTATCTAAAAGAGATGGGTTAAGGGTTGGGTTCTTAATTAGCCTGTCTAAATGCTGAAGGACAAATACCAGTGTGAAGGGATTTGTTAATGATTTGAGAGAGTGCAAGTACAACTGCAGGAGAAATGGCTTGAAGGAGATGAGAGAGAATAGGAACAAGCAGACAAGTAGAAGGATAATTAGAAAGGAAGAGTTTGGAGACTTCTGCCTCAGAGAGTGAGGAGAGGGATTGTTAACCAGTGTATGTTTGCTGGTAAGAAAGATCAATATTATCAAAAAAGGCTGTGAAATTTAATCTGCATTTTTAATCCTATTGATCTTTTATTTATGAAAATCTAAAATTGAATTGAAGAATAATAATTTAAAATGGCTGGAATTCTCATTTTGAAATGAATTTTTTCTCTAAAACACATTGGCAACAATTAGAAAATTCATATGAGTAAAATATCTCTGAAGTATATTCCCATTTATATTTATAAATTGTTGCACACCAGGGTGATTATGAACATCAAATTATCCAGTGATTGCAGCAAACTCTCAAGATAGGTTTGGTGCACACTGGAGTAAAAAAGTGCCCCGTTTGTACAATGAAATATACTGCTGTAAATTAAATGTTGTTGGTGTATTTTTGGTGAGAACCTGGACATCTTACTGAAAATTTAAACTTACTGTCCATGTTAGAAATCTTTAAATGGCCAAATTTAGACAATGATCAAAAACTAAAAAACTAAATCAAAAGAAAAATGGGTCACTGAGCACAAGAAAAAAATATTCTGCCATGGCCATTCCACTCCCCTGACCAGAATCCCATAAAAAATGAGTGGGGTGAACTGAAGAGGCAAAGCACCAAAATGGAGCTGTGAATCTGAATGGTCTGGAGTGATTCTGGATGAAGAAATGGTCTCTGATCTCTTGTCAG
This sequence comes from Carassius auratus, assembly GCF_003368295.1. NCBI lineage: Eukaryota > Metazoa > Chordata > Actinopteri > Cypriniformes > Cyprinidae > Carassius > Carassius auratus. The sequence goes on from NW_020525319.1 coordinate 528,197, forward strand.
ATGTTTTCCAAACTCATAAGTCATTAAATGTGAATAGTCTATATTAATGTCATAATAATGTCAAATTAGTAGGTATCTGTAACAGTCTTTTTTAAGTTTTATGATGGATGGATGCAGTTTTTTAAGCTTCAAAAACAGGGGCACCATGCATGCATTGCCATTATACAGCTTGGAAGAGCCAGGACAATTTTTAAATATATCTGTAATTATAACTGGGATGTCAGATATGCCTAGGATGATCAATAGACATTTTGTTAATGTGGATTCGTTAAACAGCACCTTTGTGAAAAGGGAAGGTCTTTGAAGGAACTTTAGATTTTTGCTGTCATTACTGTCATCTATCTCAAGGTCTGTGTCTGTATGTGGTCTGAGGGTCAGCTAATTAAGGTGTTCTCCATGTCTAGCTCTTTGAGCTGTAATTGCTTGGCACTATCATTCTCCATTCAAGAATGCTGTGTGAAATACCATCTTCTTTTCTTTGCTGAAGAGGATCTGAAAAAAACCCAGAGCAACTCGTGCAGAAGCTCTCATTCATGTCATACCTTATGTCCTCTCTAGAAATAAAAGCAAGAAGGCTTATTCTAATTAGCGACAGCGCTATCTGTCTGATTATTATTTTTACAACACTGGTGACTTTATTGTTTTTGCTTTTGTCCTTGAGGTCCTTATTAAAACAGAAGGTGTCCTCTTTCACTCTCATAATTGTCTTACTTAAATCTCCTAAGCAAAGATGTCTCATATTGAAACTGAAAAAAGGTATTTGAAGTCCATGATCAATATTCTGTTATTACTCAAGAAAGACAAAATCATACACTTTGATATCTTTAGACTAAATTAATATTTCTAAAGAAATACAATTGGTATTAGGAGCTCTTGAAAAGGCATGTATGTTATGATAATTATAAGAACATGTATGTTCTTATAATTATGAACATAGATGTTGGAAATAGAGTGTGCAAGTGCTATCCATTCCAATGGGTCTATTGGCCTTATTTGCTGAAAGCAATATTCTTCTTATTAGCACTCTCCAGACGTGATTATTTTTATAAACTGCATGAGTCACATTTAATCTCTAACAATGCAGTGCAAACAGCGCAGTGCAAACTCTGATTTGAATGTTGCAGTGTGATAGTATACTTTCAAAGGTTAAACACCATGATCAGTGACAGTCCATGCAGACTGTAAATGATCAGAGATGAGGTTGACTTGAACTTAAGCAAGCTGAAATGCATCAATTAAAGGGGACATAACCAATCTCAATATTAATCTTGAGTATGTATATAGTAGTATTGAATTCTTCATATCTCCGAAGAGTTTTTAATTTTTGTCAGATTTATAAAATAAAGATCTAGCTGTTATGAGGCATGCTATGGGAAGAGCTAGATTCCCGAGGACTTAATGTGCCGATTGTCAAAAAAAAAACACAGAAATTTGATTCAGGTTTTTTCACTTTCTTATATTTTATCTCTGGATCTTCTCTATATTTCAGGTTCAAACAATCTGCAAATCCAGCATCGAACTGGGCCTTGTTTATAAAACAGTCAGCACTGAAATGACTCTAAAATGCAAGCACACATACGAACATATGTTGCTGTCCTCGAAAAAATCAAACTGCATCCACTGTTCTCTTAATGCTGGGTTCTTCGGGAAGCTGAACAAGCTTATCTTGACTTTCCCTCACATCCAAAAACAGACTTCCTAAAAAAAAATTACGTTTTGAACATGTTTAGCATGAGAATCCAACTCTTAACAGTGTAAATAACTGTTATTAATTTTATTAATGAAATAGACCCCCCCCCCCCACCAAAGTTATCATATGTTATTATGTTATTATTCAGAACATTTGCAATATAGCCAATAAAATAAAAAATAAAAATAAAAAACACAAAACTATTACCCTCTAGTGCCTATTTAAAATGTAAAACAAAGATCAGACGGGTTTAAAAAAAAAAAGAATGTGAGATATCACGACAGTTTTTATTTATTTCATTTCACTTATTTATTCATTTATTTATTTTTTGCAAAGTGTCACTTTAACTCTGCGTTGTTATTGTATTCTATAGTTCATCATATTATACAATCCACTCTATGATTTGGAGGACCAGTCATTCAACCTAAGGATAATAAGCAATAAGATACAATTTAAGCTCCAGCATCATTTCCATTCTTTTTAAGGACATCAAGAGTGGAGGTTAAGATTTTCAGTCAGTAACTTGAAATTAATTTTGTTATGTGTTCCACAGAAGAAAGCAGTCCTGCAGGTTTAAAAGAAGATGAAGATACTTGAGTCAATGACGGAATATTCATCTCAAAAAGTACAAAAATCGGACCCACTTTATATTAAGTGGCCTTAACTACTATGTAATTACATTTTAATTAATAATTTAGTACAATGTACATATTGTGTACATACATGTTTTTACATTGTACTTATATAAAAAAACGACCTAATTAAATCTGTATTTAATTTCTGTAATTACATTTATAATTACACTGTTGACCCATACTTTACACCTTAACCCACCCTTAAACTTACCCATACCTCCAACCCTCTCCCTAACCTTAGCCCTATCCCACCTCAATAGCAGCAAAAGTGTTTTACAATACAATATGAACACAATAAGTACATTGTATTTATTTTTTTTATGTAGTTAAGGCCACCTAATATAAAGTGGGACCCAAAAATCATTTATATATATATATATATATATATATATATATATATATATATATATATATATATATATATATATATATATATATATATATATATATATATACACTAAAAAGAGATTAAAAGAGATTGAAACTGCTCTTACGTCAGTGCCACTTCCACTGTATTCTTTAAAAAAGGTATTCAGGTAATAGCAATACAATAGCTGCTAACACAGAGAGATGGTTTTGTAACCAACCGTTGTGCTGCACCAATTTCAGCTTCCAAAATAGAGTGACATGATCACAGCTGTTGAGGTACTTGTGATACACAATGAGGCAGAAAGAGAGAAAGTTTGTGAGTTGATTGTCATAGAGACAGAAACATAGAGGATAAGCACTTACAGATTACTGATATATTTAATTAGAGATTGAAATCACATTTTTTTACACGAAAGCACAACACAGTTTTCCCAGACATCTAAAAGTGTAGCTATGTACAATATATGCACCCATTTACCTAAATTTGTTACTTCAGACTTATATGCCCTCTAGAAGCTTGCGTTCTGCAAGTGAACGTCGCTTGATTGTGCCATCCCAAAGAAGCACAAAGTCACTTTTACAGACTTTTAAATTAAATGTTCCCTCCTGGTGGAATGAACTCCCCAACTCAATCCGAATAGCTGAGTACTTATTCATCTTCAAGAATCGGCTTAAAACACATCTCTTCCATCTTTATTTTGACCCTCTAACTTTATCACTCACTATTCTAATTCTATTCTTTAAAAAATCTAACTACCTTTCTAATCTTTTTGTATTCGATTTTTCTTTTCATTTATTATGCAATTATATATGTGTGTGTGTATGTGTAAAGACCTCTAACTAGCTTGCTCTATTCTTTTTTATATTCTATCTGTTTTCTTTTTATTTATTATATTATTTAAAATCCCATGCTACGTGTACTGTGTTAACCTAACTGAGACTTGTTATAGCACTTATATATCATTGCTCTTTTTGTTGTTTTTGATTGCTTCCACTGTCTTCATCTGTAAGTCGCTTTGGATAAAAGTTTCTAAATAAAGTTGCTAAATGAATAAATGTAAATGTAAATGTAAAATGTACTACTTATAGTAATATACTTAAGATATTACTATATGAAGTAAGAATCATATGAGCTCAGCCAACCAATCAATCAATCCTTTCAAAAAATATGAATGAAAATGTAAAATATCAAAATGGCAATCAACATAAGCTTAAGCACACTAGTGTCCCTTTTAAGAGTCAGATTGAGTAGAAATAATTTATTAAAGTTGAAGTGCATTTATCTGGGCCAGCAGAACCAATTCATATGAATGCATTATATAATTGTACGATGACATATATTGATACTGACATTTAATGATTTATTGATAGCTATCAATTGATATTAAATGTTTAATTGTTTGAGCTCATTTCCTTGATTTTTACATATAGATTACCTTTGCTTCTATCTAATGCTCACTTCAAGCTAACCTTTTCTTAAATGCCATGGCTTATATTTTATAGATATATCATTCATTTATAATTATCAGCCATAACAAGAAAAATCAGCTTAATGGTATTGGTCAGAATTTTCATATTGGTGCATTCATACCAAAAGGAATTGCAAACGTAATTCCACCACAAACATCTTATCTGCCACTGGTCAAACAAATGGATATGGCCATCGGACCCAACACATAAATTACAAACACAATAACTATATAAAGCTTATGTGAGGTAACATGCAAAATTTTGTGTGACTTCTGTATCCTTTAAAGCAATTACACCAGTTCTAAGGGAAAAATAAAGACATGCTGCTTGCCAAGCACTGGGTAATGGATACATTTGTGTGCGTGCATGTATTTTTTTGTGTGGCAGGACATAAATGAAAGGTGACATATTATTCCTCCAGAGGAGGACAATCTGACCACATTAACACAGGATGAGGCAGTCTGTGTGACTTAGTGTCAGGCAGGATGGTGAGAGAGAGAGAGACAGATAGATGAAAAGACGGGGAGACATGTATATCTAAGGCATAATGTTATTTTAAAGATTACTAGTCAAGACATTTACATGTAGCAACAAATTTAACATTACAATGGTTATAGCTTAGGGCTGTATGTTTTCACTCAAGTATATGTTTACAACTGACATCAGATCATCACCAGTGATGAATGATAATATCAAACCAAGAGGAAACTAAGTGATGGAGCTTTTCATAGATCTTACTTCACATTTCATTCAATATAATATAATATAATATAATATAATATAATATAATATAATATAATATAATATAATATAATATAATATAATATAATATAATATAATATAATATAATATTTTCATTAATGTTTTATAATAACATAAAGTTTATACACTTCTGATAGTAGCTAGTAATCTGGATTGCGTAATCAGATTATTGCTTAGGTATAATCAGATTACAGTTACTTTTATGGATAACACATTTACATATTCACACTTTTAATGCATTTCATGATATCATGATATTCCTTTTTATTTTTAAGAATGGTACTTTTTTAGTATGGTTCTTTTATACTATATATAATTTATTTATTTATTTTGTAGACAGCTATTTTTTTTTTTTTTCAGACGATGAGAAAACGTAATTGGCCCTCGATAAACTGAAAGTTGAATGAACTAGCAAAAGTGTTGTTTCAGTGTAAAAACACGTTGAAACAACTACATCACACTGAAATAAAAATCATATTTTACTGCATGCGGGGTATGTTATTTTAAATTAATTCAATAATTTGTTTTTTACAGTGTTGTTCACTCCAGTTCTTGACCTTCAGTCAGGCATATTATGTTCTGCATGTTCCAAATGCTGTCTATACATCCATAAAACTTTCCCCTATAGACAGACATGAACCGAGAAAAGTCCACCTGTCAATCTTTATCTTCACCAAGCATCATTTATGAGCATAAACTGATTCGATTCATGTGAAAAGACACATAAAAGTTAAAAGTCATGAGAGTTTTCCCCAGTACGAAAGAACAAGAATCCAGAGGGCACAGGTGGAGATCTGCAAATAAAAGTTATTTATGAATAGTTTATTTTTTAGTTAACATCTTGATGAAAAAAAAAGACTAGACACCAACATCTGTGCCAATTTCTACAATATCAAAAGCAATTGCAACAAATGTTTTCAAACAGGCTCAAATAAACAGAGAAAGCTATAATGCACAAGACTATAAATGTTTTAGAATGCAGTGTTTACAGTTTAAAAAACATGCATGGCAATGTGGTCTCATTAGTATTCATATGTTTTTGTATTTGATGTACATTTCTAGATTATTTATTTTTTTAGTATGCATGAATAGACATTATGTTCTAAATGGCTTTCACCATTTATAATGAATCTAGTGAATTAAATGCAAAATCAGATTATTTTCATAATCCACTTGAACTAAATCATGATTCACCTGCATTTTAGAGTCCTGTATGAGCAACATAAAATACCTCTGCCAAATGAATGCTTAAAATGAATAGCATGAATAGAAAAATCCTGTCATGCTAACAGGATTGCTGGTTTGCATCCAGTCTCCATCATGCCATGTTTCCCTAGATTTCCAATTAAATTAAAAGGTTATATATATATATATATATATAAAATTGCATTTGCAGGCATATGAAAACACTGCAGAATGAGCAATTCCTCATAAAATTTTGCATTCATTATTATAATATTTCACAACTTCATTCCTGAAGAGCCATTGTGGGTGTTTCTTTCCATAATGAGCATGAGCATGAAGAATTCAGCATTCAAAAATGCTTAAAAAAAAAAAAAAAAATCAGCCCACAAGGCCTCATGATCTAACCCCTCTTGCCAAACACCTAATAGGCTTTTACTTCTTCTTGGTGGCATGTCTTGTTCTTTCTGTCCGTCTGGTAGATAGTAATGCATCAAATTAGGAAGGGATTATGGGAAACGGCCATAGTTTAATCTTATAATGCCTCTCCAGTATCCATACAGTGCTTGTCTGTAGCAGAGTGAAGATAAATGTACACGATCGATTGACAGTACAGAAAAGGCCTGAAATTATTATTTCTAAATAATATAAAATATTTAATCTCCCTCATTCTGTTTAAAATCTATAATTGATTGTACAGGGAATACTAAATGTTTTTACACCGAATTTCTGAGCATGTCCTATCTATAATATAATTCCCTAAAAAAGAGAAATTCACAGCAGGACATGCATTCATTTAATAAGCCATGATAGGCCACGTCACAGAGATTTTACCTCAGGTAAGGGGCATTCTTAGGCTTGATTTGAGTGAAGTGTTACATTTATTATTGATTATAGGAATAAATAATTCTTCCTCACTCCTTACTGTAGGCTATGTACAGTTGCTAAGCAACAAGGCCCTTAGAGCATTAATATAGAGTGCTGTTCATCTGAATTCACAGTATTCATTTAACAGTAGCCGAAAAGTTCCAAGATTGCCTATTGCTTTTAGTGAGATTCTGAAGTCCAGATCTAATGGGAACTTTATTATCCCATGAAGCCACGGAAAAGGTTTGGTTAATGGCACACTGTAAAAAAAAAAAAATAATAATAATAATTTGTCAACAGTATGTTTCTTTTCTCATCATATGGTGAAAAACTGTTATACCATATATATATTACCTTAAATTAAATGTAATTGTACAGTAGAATACTGCTATATTTACATTTTTGAATGTGAAAAAGAACAAGTCATTGTGCTGTGTTAAAAAAAGGAAAATGTACTAGTAATTTTCCTTAAAAAAAAAAAGAACAATACAATACAATACAGTACAGTACATTATTTTTTACAGCGTATCATTTACAGTAAAAGAACATAAAATGTTAAGTGTCACACTGGGATTCTTGGGAAAGTCCATTTATTGTATTTATTTATTTACTACTCATTGTCTTTAAATGTACAAAAAAGAAATTACTACTTCAGTAGGTTGGTATATTAACATTATATCAGTTAATGAAATACAGGTTTTTACTGTAAATGTATTTTAAAGATGCCATAGAATACATTGATACAATATTTTAAAACGTTCTCTGATGTCCCCAGAGTGTGTATGTGAAGTTTCATCTCAAAATACCCCACAGATAAAAAAAAGAATTTGTGAGCCAAAAGGTGCTGTTTTTTTTGTGTGTGTGTTTGTCCCCAATAAATGAAAATGAGCTGCTGTTCCCTCCTCCTTTCTCAGTAGAGTGCAGAGCTTCAAGAGCTCATGCTTGCGGGCATACCACCGGTGTTACGGTTTAACTGGTGGTGACCATGTTACTGACCTCACAGTGCTTCCAGATGCAATTTTTAACTACCTCATTCCTATGTATGATCATTCTGGTAGCACATGAAGGCAGCATTAGTGAAAACAGGCAAAGGCAATGGTAGCTTTAGCCACATTAGTCTTACAGAGAGCCAAGAAGCTCTTTTGGAAAACAAAATATGACGCGATGAGAAATATGATACTTACATTGTCTGGAGTCTGGACGTTTGCACATGAAGCGTTGGTATCGATCCCTCTTTCAGAAGCAATCTTTACACATTATACATTTATACTACACACAATCGTATTATATAGAACATATTTTTTGCCACTAAACAGACACAATGTAACAACTCATAAAAGTACCTAAAGAGGTCATGACAAGAGAAACCAAATTTCCCTTGATCTGCTAACATAGAAGATGTTTTTGTATGCTTAATACATGCTGTGGAAAAACTACATGTTTGTACATGCTGCTGAACGATCCCTACGTCAGAGAAAAATGGAACGTCCCAGTCACGTCAGTGCTAATTAACACCTGTAAAATTTTAATAAATCACAGTATGTTGTTAAAGATCAGACAGTGGCAACTGTACTCAACCCAACAATGACACTGCAAACTAAAATCAATGTATTTCTTGATAAAAACTATTTTTAAAACAGTAATGACATTTAAATTCGTCATATATAATCACAGTATTGTTACTTTGTTTATTTTATTGTATTTAGAGTCCATCATGTTCGGGTCCCATGTTAAAAGATGTTAGCCAATTATAAAAGTGGGTGGTTACACTGACCTCTTAAAGGGAAAATACCCCAAAACCGACTGTTTCAGTCAGAGGATGAGAAACGGTCAAAAAATTTCATTCCCATACCAAGCAGCTTTCTGTTGACCAATGCGATGAATCTGTGTGTGCAACTTGAACATGAGCGAAATTTGTTGTGGATAAACAATACATGTGACCACACTTTTATTCAAAGAGTATGTGATTTCAATGGGACTCATCCAGTCACAGTCTAGATTCCTACCCATTTTATACTAAAAATCCTTTAACTACAGCTTTCTAGCACAAGGTGGTCTTGCCAAGACCTTTATTGTAGCTTATGATCATGTCTACAATATTTCACAGGGTTTCAAAAAAGGTATCCGTTTAAACATTATAAATGTGCAGTCACCTTTGTCTAAGCCTGCAATCAAACTCTCCTACAGGTATCAAAAATATTTTAACTTAATTACCCATCTGTGCTGATTACAGGCCTGAACAGGTCTTTAAGATGACAGTCAGCCAGAATTCAATCTCAGATTCAAATAGGATTCCTAATCACCATCCTTAGCATGAAGTTAGAAATCTTGACACAAACATGGAACATGTCTAGAGCTGAATGTTAATTAAAAAAAAAGTGACTAACCATGGATCAGAAAATTTTAAACAAATGGTAGCTATTGCCTTAACAATAATACAGGTAGAAAGAGACAACGATTGCTCTAAAGATGAAGAGATTTTGCTATTTGGTTAGAAAAAAAAAACAAAAAAAAACAGCAGGAATCAGGGGAATAGATTTGAAGCTGTAAAAGACTTTCAATTGACTGGTGGGATGAGACTGTCTTCGGGGGATGAAGTGAGGGGAGGAGGCCAGGGAGCAAAGGGATTTAATGACTGACCTGAGCCACCTCTTTCTTTCTGCCTATCTCTTCTTCTTTTGAACAGCTATCTGTCTTGTCCTTGAATCTGGCGTGCTGGTCGGATGGATTTACCAGCCGATGGCTGTCAGCGAGGGAGGGACGTCTCCAGAATAGAAAGCCTGTGCCTCAGGGAGACGTACGACACTGTGGCCATGACCCTCTTTCCAGGAGCAGATTTAAGTGCTGCATACAAACCAGCAGCCTTGTGACGTCCTGCATGTCCACTTTTCCAGGAAGCTTGAGGAATCTGCGTGCTGCTGGGAGGAGATGAACACACTGACATCTGTTGTATGTGCCAAATTATAAAACAGACACTGTATAAAACAGACTAAAAGTTTAATTGGATGAGTCATGTTCACAAATGAGGTTTTGTCGAAATTGCAATGGGCTGAAAATTATAAACCAATCAGTATGTTTAGCCATGTACGCCATAAAGTGTTCTAGATTTTCTTGTATAAATAGAATAATAATCATAGTTTATTTTACAGCTGTTGTTTGTAAAGAAAACATTACAATGAATTGTTTACAATTATTTTTAAATTAAAGTGATAGTTCACCCAAACATTTAGAGTACCCCATGATTTAGTCACCCTCAAGCCATATATACCTCAAAAAAGTGTGTCCATCCATCCAAGTGCTCCATGTGGCTCCGGGAGGTTAATAAAGACATCCTGAAGCAAAGTGATGTGTTTGGTTAGAAAAATATCCATATTTAAAACCTTATAAACTATAATCTCTAGCTTCGGCTAACTGTCGTACACTGCAGGGCAAGCAGAAAACATGAACTGCAGGGCTGACCAACAAATCCTCTTTCTTCTGCTAGAAAATATTGTATATTGTGCAGGGGGCAGGGCTCTCAAGCTAAAAAAAAAATAAATAACAATAATTTAATGTAATAAAATTAAATAAAAGAGTGATAAATAGACCTATACAGTATTTAAAGGATATTTCAGCCAAAAATTGAAATTCACATACTCGGAATTCGTGTTGTGCATTTAACCCATCCAGAGTGCACACACACACCCAGAGCATGAAAACATGAAAAACAAAACAAAAAACTTGACTTTGGATGTTGGCCCTCTATGCATGGATGTGCATTCATGAGACTTTATCAAGATTATTGTTTTAAGCAAATGTGTACTTTCTTTCTTTACTGAGCTCTTCATAGAAGACCAAAAAAGAAGAAAAGATTAGGGTTTGTGTTAAATAGTCTATGACATCAAATTATGGTTTGCTTTTTCACAAAACCCTATCATATACCCCCAGAACATACAGTACGTCACATGGGACCACTCTGTGATACTTTTGTGTCCTTTTTTAAAAAGCTGGTCGCTACCAACTGTCATTACATTGTATAGATGAGTTGGAAACAGGTAATTAAAATAAATACAATTCTCTTTCTGAAAATAAATAAATAAAATATAGCTGCAAGCAGCGATGTCGGGCTCAAGCCATCAGTGCATCGCCACCCCGGTGGCATCAGGAAAACTGTGCCCAGCGGGCATAAGCATTTACAGTAACCCTCTGACAATCAAGTTTTAAGTGATGCGGCAGTTAAAGGGTTAATCCGACCAATCTAGACTTTGAAATCACATACACAGAACAATATATATAACTTTAGTAACACTTTATTTTAATATTTATAAAAAATGTATAAGGTGTGCATTGTAGCTGACACCTATATGAACACATTACAATTGTTTTGTGACTGCAAGTCTTTCTTCTCAAATGCTATTGAGCTTCAAATTTGCATTTGAGCCCATGTGAAAAAGTAGCATAATTTACTTATGACTTACAGTTTGTTGTAATAAATATCAAACATTCAATTTAATTGTGCATTATAGTTGTCACCTACATGATTGTAAGTCATTCTCTTCAAATGCTACTGACGTTAGAAAAGTGTATAACAATATCACATGTAACTTTAGAGACCGGCCCTAAATTTGAGACTCTAGAAAGTCCAATGTTAAGACAACTTTATGCCTGTTTTTTTTTCTTTAGTTTTCTTTTCTCTGTGCCGGATTGCTGATGTCCTATACCCAGGCATAGATGTCCATCCATCAATTACGAACATTCAGCCGCAAACATGAGGTGTGAGCGGTCGCGAGCGCGGATGGGAGAATGGCGCATGTTTTTTTTGAGCAACTGGGATGGTGCCCCCTCTGGGAGTTGGTGCCCTACGAAGACTGCATACTATGCATATAGGGAGCAGCGGTACTATCTGGAAGATATATTCCTCAAACCATCGTACAAGAGGAGGTGATGCTAATCCTTCAAGAATCGCATAAAAGCTATTCAAGTGTACAGTTTCCTTTTATTGCATCTTGAAATAAATATTTCTGAATTCTGAATCAAACTGGGTTGTGTTTATTTATTTATTTTATAAGACAACTGAGACTTTAATCTCCTTTGTAATATATGTGCTTTTAAACCAAGAACAATTTATTTATAGATGTATTACTGCTTAATAATGACTATTATTAAGGGAAAAGGCTTTATAATCATGAACTATTTACTAATGCTTAGCTAATGAGTGCAATTATTATAAAGTGTTACCATTGCATATACTGAAGAGTTGAAGAGTTTTACTGTTACATCCATGAGATTAATAAATGTCATGTCACAGGTTGTCATAGGTCAGTATCAAATAAGTTTGAAATTATTATTTGCAGCACAAATAAGGATTCTTAGGATGTTTTTAAATCCCTAAAACTGTCAGAAAAGGATAAGGCCTAAGAGATTTCTTAACCTGTAATGAAAGGAAAAAAACGCCACCATTAGCAACAACAAAAACAATAACAATTTAAAATACAGATTTTTTTTTCCTGATTATTAAAGGGATGATTAGGTCTCTCTCTCTCTCTCTCTCTCTCTCTCTCTCTCTCTCTGCCAGACAGCACCTCCCTACAGTCCACACACACTGTCAGTCACCAAAAATTCACAGTCACCAACCCCCTCACACTCCCCCTCCCTCCCCCCCTCCCTTTCCTCACACAGAGTGGCCAGAGTGAGATCATGTCAGTTGAGAAGTCTGACAGTTTTCACATTTTCTTTTATCCATACAGTGTTGTAAAGTCGTGAAACTATGCATATTTCCTCAGAATGACTTGTCTTCTATGTGTACATTTTTTTGAAGTGTTTAGAAGCTGCACTTTAAAACAATAAAAGACATTTACTGGTTCCTTTTTTACTGTTATTTCAAAAAATCACCACGACAAAACCATTTAAGCTATCCAAATTCATTCGCAACTGTTCTGTAAGATAAATTCTTTAAACAGTGGTAAAAGAGGATGTGGTGCTGATCCTTCAAGAGTCACTCAAAACTTATCTGTCCATAAAGCCTATTAAGAATTATACTTAATATACAGTATTTCACAATACTTCAGCATGTTATTCTAATTAAGTGAGGGTCATTTTATCAGTAAAATACATAAAATACATATTTTTCTTTGAAAGATCTCTATAAATGATTTAAATCATACTCGTTTCTACAATAATTATTTTAAAGTAATCCTATATCTCCATCTAGTGGCCATTATTGGTACTAAGAATTGCGAGCTTGATTTATAAGTTATGATAGTTTTAATTTTATGCTGGCTCCTGAACATAATAAAGCTATGAAACTTATTGTGCTTCCTTCAAATGATGACTTCTACTTATATAAAAAAATATGAAGAGTTGGAATGAAAAATTGTAAAGATATAGTAAAATAACTATTGTATTTTTTTTATGTTACTTTAATAAATCGCTATGGCCACAACATTTAAGCTATCCTAAACCCATTCACAATTTAACATCTTCAGTATATTGGCATCATGTTGAAAAAGTTTGGTGTGAACTACTCTTCTTGGAGGAGTATGAATTCATTTACAGTCTGATTTTATCATAATTCCACAATAACATTTCTGAGTTCTGTATCAATCAGTGTTGTTGTTTGTTTATTTTTATTTTTTTATTTTTCATAGGAAGATAACTGACCCTTTACTCTCCTTTTTAACAAACCAAGGACAAGCTATTTATAGCTGTATTTATAAACTGCTTACTACTGACTATTAATATTGGGACAAGGCTTTATAAAGCATGAACTGACTATTTACTAATGAGTGCAGTTATTATAAAGTGTTACCAATGCATTTACTAATGTTAACAAATTAGACATTATTTTACAGTGTTATTAAATCCTTTAATGACTTAAAGCATTTGTGAAAGCATCTTAGTCTTGTTACATGTACTGTTACATCCATGAGATTTTAAAAATGTAGATACATGTCATGTTACAGGATGGAATAGGTCAGTATCAAATGAGTTGAAATTATTATTTGCGGCACAAATAAGTATTTTTAGAATTTTGTTTTTAATTCCTGAAACTGTCAGAAAAGGATAAGGCCTAAGAGATTTCTTAAGCTGTAATGAAAACAGCAATGTTAGCAACAACAACAAAAAATAACAATTTAAAATACTTTTTTTTCTGGTGATTAAAGAGATGATTAAGTCTCTCTCTCTCTCTCTTTCTCTCTCTCATTGTGTCTGCCACTCAGCTCATGCCCATCCCCCACTCACAGACACACACACACACACTCAGTCAGCACACATACATTCCTCAAACAGAGGGACAGAGTGAGTTGAGATGTCTGACAGTTTTTTTATTTTCTTTTAATCATACAGTGTTGTAAAGTCATGAAACTATGCATATATCCTCAGAATGATTTGATCTCTGTATGATTTTTTTTTAAGTGTTTGGAAGCTGCAATTTAAAAATACAAGACAATTAATGATTCCCTTTTTACTGTCATTTCAAAAAATAACCACGACAAAACCGTTCCAGCTAACCAAAATCTGTTCGCAATTTAAGTTCCTCGATGTTTTCTCTTCATGTAGACCTAGTTTGGTGTGTATAGTGTACTTCCCCTGTGAGGAGTATTCATTAATTCACAACTGTAAAATCTCAAAAATACACATTCAAATCAAAATAGCCAACTTCCTGTTGATCGTAGCTTATGACTGTGAATAAGAAAGTTGTCCGTCTTGATAAGAACAATTTATGTACCAAGTTTGGTGTCTGTAGCTAAAACTAACCCCCCCACTTTTGACAAAAGGTGGCGCTATAGAGTGCCTCATTCACGCCCTTTTAAAAGCTTTTGCCATTGTCTAGCTATCACTAATACTGATATGTGTTTTGAGTTTCATGTAAATCTGAGCTTGTTGTCTGCCTCAAACTCACCATAACAGAACATTCAAGTTTGACACGTTGCCATGGCAACACTATATCAGATATCAATATCCCCACAACAGATTTTCATCGGCCGTGTTTTGTCATTATTCTGATGAAGTTTTAAGTAAATCGAGTAAAAATAAGATGCTGAATTCAAAGCATTTGGAAAATGACACACTTCCTGCTGCCAGTTGGTGGCGCTATAACGTTGACTCTTAATAGTCACATATATACAATCGGTATCATACAACGAACAAACCCATGAAGTTTGATCAAATTCAGGAAATGTATGTGGATGTTATTAGACATTTCCTGTTTCTCATTTCTCGCCATAAGTTCCACGCCTCGCCACGGGCAAACCGTTCGAGATATCAAAAATCCCCTCGCAATTTTTCATCCTCAATGTCTTGAGATCATGTTCACCGAGTTTCGTGGCGAACGGGTTGAAAACCTCAGAGGAGTATTTCAAATTCCAGAGCATGCTTTTTTTAAACAGCCCTGAATAGCTGATTTCCTGTTGGGCGGAGCCTATGACATAAAGTGTGAAAGTTGTTCGGCTCAATGAGATCTATAAGTGTACTGAGTTTCATATAAATACATGCAAGTGTGTGTGAGCTATGGTTCAAGATTTCTGACTGTGTTCCAGGGGGCGCTGTAGAGCCCCTGTGCCACGCCCGGGTCCCAGCCTCTGCGGCGTCCTGATGGCCGCAGATTCCAATGTGTGTGCCAATTTTCAAGAGTTTTTGAGCATGTTAAGGCCCCCAAAAACCCCCGGAAGGTTTAATAAAAAATAAAAATAATAATAAATATAGCTGCAAGCAGCGATGGCGGGCTCAAGCCACCAATGCCATCACCACCCCGGTGGCATCAGGTAAACTGTGCCCAGCGGGCACATGCATTCACAATATCCCTCTGGCAGTGAGGTTTTAAAGGATAGAGGGGAGCGTAGAGGGGAGCGTGCATTTGCAGTGGCTGGGCCACGACTCTGGAATACCCTGCCTTTAGAGATCAGACTGGCCCCTTCCTTGTCTATTTTTAAATCTTTGCTAAAAACTTTTTTATTTTCCTTAGTGTACTGACTACTGTGTTATGCTACATTTTGAAATGGGTGGTTTTAAATTTTTTGTCTGGTCTATTTTTATGTATGTGTAATATTCTTGCTCTTATGTTAAAGCACTTTGGTCAGCCAAGAGGCTGTTGTAAATGCGCTATACAAATAAATTGAACTTGAACTTGAACTTGAACTTGATATGGCAGTTAAAGGGTTAATCCGAATCATCTAGACTTTAAAATCACATTCACAGAACAATATATATATATATATATATATATATATATATATATATATATATATATATATATAACTTTAGTAACACTTTACAATAAGATTTCATTTATAAACATTATGTTAACATGAACAATATTTATATAGCATTCATTCATGTCAGTTAATATTCCAAACTTAAACATTAAAACATTGTTTTATTGTGATTTTTTTCCAAGCACATTTTACCAATTCCAAACCATATCAATCTTAATAACTACCATTATTTTTTATTTAATCATTTATGAGTGCTATACAATAGTCCAGGAAAGCTGGAAGAGAAAAACAGGTCAAGAAGAACTGACAAAAGAATTGCAAAAGAATTAGGAATTAATGTGAAGATTAATTTTTAGTCAATTCTGCAAGACAGACTTTCAGGAAAGGAGGTGGAATAAAAATGAGCTCCTAAATCTTAATCCCGGATTCTGGAAGATATATTCCTCAAACCATCAAACAAGAGGAGGTGGTGCTGGTCCTTCACGAGTCAGTCTAATCTGTTCATTAAGCCTATATATAAAGTCTTAATATATAGTATTTCACAATACTTCATGGTATTCTAATTAAATATTTTTTTGGAATCTTAGATCTCTCAGAACCTGACACATTGTAATTCTGAGACTCCAGGAAAGTGGCAGTTCTGTAAAATGTTGGCGCTGGAGACTAAATGCTCACTGATAGTTTCACACCTAATTCACTTAAAACACACACAAACACACACACACAGTGACAGAGGGACAGAGTGACATCAGATGTATGTTTTTTAATTTTCTGTCATCCATATAATGTTGTATAGTCATGAAACTATGCATATTTCCTCAGAATGACTTGTCTTCTATGTGTACATTTTTTTGAAGTGTTTAGAAGCTGCACTTTTTTTTACTGGTTCCTTTTTTACTATTATTTCAAAAAATCACCACGACAAAACCATTCAAGCTATCCAAAATTCATTCACACCTGTTCTGTAAGATTAATTCTTTAAACAGTGGTAAAAGAGGATGTGGTGCTGAACCTTCAAGAGTCACTTAAAACGTATCTGTCCATAAAGCCTATTAAGAATTATTCTTAATATACAGTTCACAATACTTCAGCTTGTTATTCTAATTAAGTGAGGGTATTTATCAGTAAAATTCCTAAAATACATATTATTTTATTTGAAAGATTTCTATAAATTATTTAAATCATACTCGTTTCTCCAATAATTATTTAAAAGTAATCCTATAGCTCCATCTGGTGGCCATTATAGGTACTAAGAATTGCAAGCTTGATTTATAAGTTATGATAGTTTTAATTTTATGCTGGCTCTTGAAAATGATAAAGCTATGAAACTTACTGTGCTTCCTTCAAATGAGGACTTCTACTTATATAAAAAATTATGAAGAGTTAGAATGAAAAATTTTAAAGATATAGTAAAATAACTATTGTATTATTTATGTTACTTTAATAAATCTCTATGGCAACACCATTTAAGCTATCCTAAACCCATTCACAATTTAACATCTCAGTATATTGGCATCATGTTGAAAAAGGAGTATGGAGTAGTATGAGGAGGAGTATGAATTCATTTACAGGCTGATTTTATCATAAATCCACAATAAAATTTCTGAGTTCTGTATCAATCTGTGTTGTTGTTGTTTGTTTATTTTTATCTTTTATTTTTCATAGGAAGATAACTGACCCTTTACTCTCCTTTTTAATAAATGTGCTTATAAACCAAGGACAAGCTATTTATAGCTGTATTTATAAACTGCTTACTACTGACTATTAATATTGGGACAAGGCTTTATAAAGCATGAACTGACTATTTACTAATGAGTGCAGTCAGGGGCGTCGCTAGGCCCTAAACTTATGCCCAGCCCCCCTAAAAATTATTTGATTAATTAATTAGTGATCGCTTCAGTCCCCTTTAAAATCTCATTTGAGACGGTGGCAAGCTGCATCAAGTTCCGGCTCCTCCCCTGATCTGAGTCTGCACGGATTCAGCGCGTTTTTCAATCCACAGGGGCGCCGAGCAGAGCGAACATCAGAGAGTACAAGGTGTGTGTGTGTGTGTGTGTGTGTGTGTGTGTGTGTGTGTGTGTGTGTGTGTGTGTGTGCGTGTGCGCGTGTGTGTGTGCGTGCGTGTGTGCGTGTGGTGTGTGTGTTCTCGCATCCAATACCAGTACGTCTTCGCTGCGTTCACTTTCAGCCTTTATCACAGTGTGACAGATTTTTTTTTTCTTCCAACAAAAAATGAAGCGATTAACACCCATGAAAACATACTTTAGAAAACGATCATGATTTATTTTAATTTACTTTTTGAAATTGAAAACATATTATTGTGTATTTCGGCATTACATTATGCAGCCATGCAAAATAAATTATTAATGACACACATCATTGTCTGAAAGTACTAAATGGCACAGAGAGAGAAACATCATGTGGAGTTATTTTGTTTTCTATTATTAAACATAATTTTGTATTAAGTAATAATTAATCATTAGTGTATCATGATACATATATTAGAGTAAGAGTAGGCTAAAGGGATCTGTGATTTTTTTTTTTTAAGTAATTGATTTATAGAAGTGGCAAATTGATAATGATGTTATTTTTAATAAATATAAATAAATATAGAACAGATTAAACATATTGCCAATAGACAATTACATTAATACATGTTTTGTCTATATTCTTAATGAATATTAGCTGGTTAGTTAAATGATTTGAAATGAAATAAATGTTCAGGGGCTGACTTGATGTATAACCAACCGTATTGTTGATTATAAAGGCTAAAAAGCTAAAAATTAATAATAATAATAATAATAAAAAAAATAAAATATAATAATTTATATTTCATTGTAGATGGATATACAACATTTTTTTTGTCGTGCGGGAGTAGGTCTGCAAATGAGCAACAGTCAGGTGAGAATAGAACAGACAGCCTCACACACACACACACAATACCACTGTGTTCCCAAGATTCATTGCAGTCATTGAACCCTTATGTTGTTTTAATTTTCTGCCAATTTCCACGTACATTTCATAAGAAAAAGCAGTGGTATCATCAAAGGATAAACATGAATGTCCTAATACTGAATCAGGAAGTCTTTATTGTAAAAAAAATTAAAAAAAATCTACATTCCCTATTCAAAATTTTCCAGTGACTGGTCACATGTAAAAAACTGTATTAGTTTTTTTTTACAGTGTTATATATGGCTCAGTCAGTACTCCTACTCCCATATATGAAATACAGGGAATACAATGGAATAGTGGATTGCAATAAGGTTAGTAGTATACAACCCTACCCTAATAGTAAAATAATATTTTTTAATCATACCCTTATTGGGGGCTGAGCCCCCCTAAAATCAAAATCTTAGAATCGCCCCTGAGTGCAGTTATTATAAAGTGTTATCAATGAATTTGCTAATGTTAACAAATTAGACATTATTTTACAGTGTTATCAAATCCTTAAATGACTCATAAGCATTTGTGAAAGTTCTGCTTGCATTACAGCTTAGTATTGATCTGTGAGCTGAACAGATTTACTGTTACATCTATGAGATTATGTAAATTCAAATAAATATAATGTCACAGGATGTCATAGGTCAGTATCAAATGAGTTTGAAATTATTATTTGCAGCACAAATAAGTTTTTTTTAGGATTTTTAAAAAACCCTAAAACTGTCAGAAAAAGGTTAAGGCCTAAGCTATTTCTATGTGAGTGGCTAAATTTATTTTTGTTTTTATAATTGTAATACACAAACTATGAAATTATACAAAATGTATAAAAAGGTAAATAAATAAATACGCACACATTAAAAAAGCAGCCAAGTCGAATGAGTTTCCTTTTTTATATAGATTAAAATTGAAGACAGAAGCAAGTGGTAAATGTGGTCACTTTAATATTCAAATCCAGTAGATCCAGTTTATGTTCACGTGGCTGTTTTCGTTTATATTCGCCAAGCTATTATGTATTTTGAAATAATCTTGTCCGTGATGTGTTCGTTCGTACGACGAAAGACAGAAACCTGCAGCTCAAGAGATATGTTATTCTGCCAGTCGCGCTTTCAAATAGTCTTGCACACTTAAACGGGTCACAAACACCTGCATTTAGCTCTTGTAGTGTTACAATGGGTTTATTGTGTGCATTTGTGGTAATATTTTATTTAAAAAAGCTCTTAAACAAGAATAAATTCGTTTGTTTTGAGCTGGACACTGTACGCGCTGATCGGAGGCGGTGGTTTCAGATAGGCAGCCACAAATATTTCATTTTCACACAAACAGTTCAAAAACATCTGAATTTAGCTCTTGGTGTGTTCTAATTGGTTGATTGTGTGATATCGCTGTAATAATTTATTTTTAAAAGATTTAAAACAGGAATAAATTAGTTTTTTCTGAGCTCTTTACTCCAGACGCTTGTGATCACAGCGGTGATTCATCTCTCCTATTTCTCACGTATCTCTGGCCAGAAATAATTTATCCATGAGCCCTGAACCGGTAATAATCAGATATGTTGGTTTAGCTTGACAGTGTGAATTAAATCTAAGTATTTGTTTGTATTTTTAACCGATTTAAAAGTGAAAGTAAAAGTCCGGGAATTGAACCTGTAGGGGCGCAATTTCTCTCAGACAATGGAAGTCTGAAGCACATATACTCAAACAGAGGGACAGAGTGAGATGAGATGTCTGACAGTTTTTTTTAATTTTCTGTTATCCATACAGTGTTGTAAAGTCGTGAAACTATGCATATTTCCTCAGAATGACTTTTTCATCTGTATGAAAAAATTCTTTGACGTGTTTGGAAGCTGCAATTTAAAAATACAATAATGATTCCCTTTGTAAGGTCATTTAAAAAAATCACCACGGCAAAACCATTCAAGCTATCCAAAATCCATTCACAATTTAAGTTCCTATCAGAAATACTGATGTGTGTTCAGAGTTTTGTGAAATTCTAAGTATGTTATTTGCCTCAAAATCACCTGAGAAGTATTCCAGTTTGACATGTTGCCACGGCAACAATTTTTTAGATATCAATATCCCCCTTGCAGATTTATATCAGCTGTGTTTTAACATTATTCTGATGAAGTTTGAAGCAAATCGAGTAATAATAAGATGCTGAATTCAAATCATTTTGAAAATGACACACTTCCTTCTGCCAGTTGGTGGCGCTATAACTTTGACTCCTAATAGTCACATATATGCGATCGACATCATACAACGAATAATCTGATGAAGTTTGATTAAAATCAGGAAATGTATGTGGATGGTATTAGACACTTCCTGTTTCTAATTTCTCGCCATAATTTCAACGCCTCGCCACGAGCAAACCGTTCGAGA
Organism: Carassius auratus; assembly: GCF_003368295.1. Classification (NCBI taxonomy): domain Eukaryota; kingdom Metazoa; phylum Chordata; class Actinopteri; order Cypriniformes; family Cyprinidae; genus Carassius; species Carassius auratus. The sequence goes on from NW_020525319.1 coordinate 549,681, forward strand.
TATCAAAAATCCCCTGGCAATTTTTCATCCTCAGTGTCTTGAGATCATGTTGACCGAGTTTGGCGGCAATCGAGAAAAAAACCTATGACAAGTATTTCAAATTCCAGAGCATGCGCTTTTTACATAACTCTAAATAGCTGACTTCCTGTTGGGTGGAGCCTATGACATGCAATACGAAAGTTGTTCGGCACGATGAGATCTATATGTGTACTGAGTTTCATATGAATATGTGCAAGTATGTGTGAGCTATACATCAACATTTCTGACTGTGTTCCAGGGGGCGCCGTAGAGCCCCTGTGCCACGCCCGGGTCCCAGCCTCTGCAGGCTCCTAAAGGCCACAGATTCCAAAGTGTGCGCAAATTTTCAAGAGTTTTTGAGTATGTTAAGGACCCCAAAAGCCCCCACAACTTTGACGAAAAATTTGAATACTAAACCCTAAATAGCCAACTTCCTGTTGGGCGGAGCCCATGATATGCAATACAAAAGTTGTTTGGATTGATGAGATTTATATGTGTACCGAGTTTCATACGTCTACGAGCAAGAATGTATGATATATGGCCCTCCATATTCCAGGAGGCGCTGTAGAGCCCCTGTGCCACGCCCGTGTATCAGTCTCTGCCCGGCCCTAATGGCCGCAGGTTCCAATCTGTGTGCCAATTTTCAAGACTTTTTAAGCACGTTAAGGGCCCCAAAAGCCCCCGAGACGTTGGAAAAAAATAATAATAATAATAATAATAAAAATAATCCTAAGGAAAACAATAGGCCTCTCGCCCTTTGGGCTTGAGCCCTAATAATAATTAAAGCTGCAAGCAGCGATGAACGGGCCCTCGCACCGGGCTCCCCGCCAGCGAGTGGCATTGGTAAAAAGGTGAACGTTGAGAAATATGCATTTAATGTCCTAAATATAAGTGGAATATATCAAAGTATATCCCATATATGTGCCAATCTTACCATTGCCAGCAGGTGGCGCTAATATAATGGAATATTGGCCTTCAGATGTGTTCAGGCCAGGACTCTTATCAAACATGTGAAGTTTGGGGAAGATTGAACATTTTATGCTTGAGTTACAACAACTTCTCTTGCTGTGGCAAGACATCAAATTTTGTCATGGCGCCATGGAAACGCCCTTTAACAAAAACTCAAGATCTCCAAAAGTTAACATTGCACAGGCCTTTAGATTAGACTAACCACAAAATATATGTTAATCTCAAAAAAATTATAGGAGTAGTTTGTCGCAGCATAAAACATGTCACTTCCTGTTGCCAATAGGTGGCGCTAGGACTATAACTGAATGTGGGCATGTAGATCTGTTAAGGGCAGAAGTTTTATCTAACATGTGAAGTTTGGGGCAGATTGGACATTGTATGACTGAGTTACAGCAACTTCCTTTTTCATGGCGAAACATCGAAATTTGTCAGGCCGCCATGGACACGCCCTTTAACGAAATCTAAAGATCTTCCCAATTTAACATCGCAAAGGGCTTAAGATTACACTGACCAGGTTTGGTGTTGATCTGAATAAATCTCTAGGAGGAGTTCGTTAAAGTACAACCCCTGAAAATGGCAAAAACAACGCCAATTTTGCAGAGAAAATTCTAAATAACCGACTTCCTGTTGGGATTCGGATTTCGTACCAAGAGACTTTTTTGTAGGTATTGGTGTGTTACATGTGTATACCGATTTTTGTACATGTACGTGAAACATAGCTCGAGGCGCACTCTGTTGAAAGTGTATAGGTGGCGCTATCGAGCCATTTTGCCACACCTGATGGAATTTTGGCCTTCAGATGTGTTCAGGCCAGGACTCTTATCACACATGTGAAGTTTGGGGAAGATCGGACATTTTATGCCTGAGTTATAACATCTTTTATTCCCATGGCGAGACATCGAACTTCGTGACGGCGCCATGGACACGCTTTTTAACGAAAACTCAAGATCTTCACAACTTAACATCGCACAGGGCTTTAGATTAGACTGACCACAAAAATACATTGATGTCATAAATTTCTAGGAGTAGTTCATCGCAGTGTAAAAAA